>NW_026623466.1:343072-465643 GCF_030028575.1 Malurus melanocephalus | reverse complement strand
GATTGCGCTGGGATCCTCGCTTGGGAATGGCCGAGATTCCAGCTGGGCTCAGTGGAAATAGCGATAACAGCGCACACCTACTCTCGTGACTGCGGTAATGCCGGGGTTAAGACCCCTAGAGCGAAGCTGTCTGACCCTGTAGCGTAATGGAAACTGGAAACCTTGCTGCTGGCTTTGAAGAGCACAAGGTGAATTTAATCAAAGTTGTAAAATATCACTCAAGCATCCATATACTTAGCAGATAACAATGATGATAAAAGATATGATTTGTTMGGTGGATGTCAGACACCCACCGCAGAGGGCAGGCGCTGCCCCAGTCTCCGCCTCGCAGCGCCYGGGATGTGCCTGCCACAGCCAGCAGCTGGGTCAGACCCGCTCACACTCAGCCTGGTGCCGTGCCTGCAAAAATGCCATSTTTCTCTTTCCACGATGTGGGATTTGTATGGTTCTTCTGTTCCAGCAATGTCACTTTTTTTTTTTCCTCCCATGTGCCAGACTGTTGCTTAGCCAGCCTATTCAGCCCATGATGCCTGGATCCTGTAATGCAAGACACCCTTCAGACCTCAGCATGGCGGGATCCCAGGCTAAGTACGTGCCTTGTCAAAGATAAAACATCAAAGTTGCTTTTGAGGGAAAGTAGCCTTCTTTCATAAGATGATGAAGTAGTTACAAATATGAGGAATATGTTACTGTGCTGATCCTGCCCTCCAGCGTCAGGGTCAGCCTTACCCTGCCTTGGTCACATCAGGAAGGATGACAGAGAGAAACACATGTGCTAGTGGCATTTTAACATGCTGCTTGCTTCTAGAACTTCTGAGCCACCAACACTGACGTGAGAGAGAAAGTTGGCACTGGCCCAGTTAAATGACTGGTGCCAAGAACACTTCACCTTAGTTGTTTTGTCTCCTCAAAACTTAGATGAAGGAAGCAGAACACACTGGTCAAAATACATCTTTTTTTTTTTAGCTGTTTTTTCTCACTGTACTTAATTGTGAAGTGCTAAAATCTTTTTTTTAAAATAATTCTTTTTACAAAACAGTATTCTTCTAATGTTATCTCGGGAATGTAGGTATTCAGTACTTTTTTTAATCATGACTATTGTTGTTTAAGATTATCTTGAGTTAATTTATCAAATGTAAATATTGCAGCTTTGCTTTTAAGCCTTTGAATAAAAGAGGCCTTATTTGCAAAGAAGCATCTCCCAGTTCCTCTAGACTTCCTGACTCGTGGGACCCTTTTATAGGTGCTCATATCCTCATACAAATACCCAGACTGTAGCATTTCTGACTAAACTCTAATGTTGAACAGCTGTTGAGTGAACACAAGCCACACTATGATCTCATCACCCTTCACAGGATAAACAGAATTAGGCTGGGTTGGCAATAGCTCCATTGTGGTTTTGCCCACAGCCTTCCACAAAACAACACATATTTAAGTTTTGCTGTGCAAAAGCAGAATGGCAAGAGGAGATGAGTGTTTTGTTTCTGTCCCATCCATCGTTGCAGAGGGTTTTTAGAGGCTTCTTCTGTTSCTACAGTTGGACTCACAGTGATGGGAGTTGCTGGCATGAGCAGCTTAAGAAGTAATCAACCCTAGCCATGTTTCTGCAAGAGATCACCACCCCCCAGGCAGTCACAGGGGAGCACAGACAGCAGGACAGGACATGCATTTGTTTCTCTCTTGCTGCAGTTCAGGACTCAGCATATTAAAACAGAATCGAAGGCCATTTGGTTTAATAAGCCTGGGACGTGAATGCTGTGGCTGAAGACCAGACATGGATAAACCAGAATCTTTAATGAATCTAAAATAATGTGATCTGGATTTTGAGATGAGATGTATTCTTCTCTCTAAGTCCAGCTCATAAACAGAGTAAGTGGAAAGCAGTGCTGTCAGTAGTGTTGTTGTTCATACTGGCAGGTCCCATGCATAGGAATCATTCATTGGGAATTATTTGGGGGGGGGTTCAGCTGCAGAAGAGGAGATCCGGGGTGAYCTTACARCAGCCTTCCAGTACCTAAAAGGGGCTACAGGAGAGATGGGGAGGGGCTTTTTTAAAGGATGTGTAAGGATAGGATGAAAGGTAGTGGATTTAAACTGAAAGAGGGCAGGTTTCGATTAAATATTAAAAATAAATTCTTTACTGTGARGGTGATGAGGCATTGGAACAGGTTGCCCAGATAAGTGGAGGGTGTYCCATCCCTGGAAGTGTTCAAGGCCAGGTTGGATGGGGCCCTGAGCAACCTGGTCTAGTGGAAGGTGTCACTGCCCATGGATGGGAGGTTGGCACTAGATGGTCTTTAAGGTCCTTTCCAACCCAAGCCATTCTGTGATTCTATGAATTAGGAAGACTAGGGATTCCCATCCCTATTCTAAGAGAAGACCTTTTCTTCCAACACTTTGTTGTTGATTGTTTTACTTTCCTCTGTAGGTATTCTCAAACCCAACAAATGTTTCAAAGTTTGSAAGTGCAGACTTCCAGCAGCAGCTCTCCAATCGTACTGATGGGACAAGCAGTGTTAAACCAAGGGTTTGCCACTACCCCTCCTTCCCAACCATCCTCTTTGCCACCTATGCAACTCCAGCACCAACAGCATCAGCAACAACGCTACCTGCAGGTAGGACAAAGAGGATGATGTSTAAAGTGTACAAACAGAGTAATAAGGTGAGTGGGCTGTGCAGAAGGGGCCCAGGTTTCTGCTGGAGCCTGATCCTGGCAGAAATGTCCGTTTAAGAAATGCTGATGCATGAGACCCTKCTACAGTGCCCTGTACCAGTACAGCAAGGGAGCAGTGAGAACAGTCAGAATATTTTAAAGGAAATTACTAATTCTGTACATTGAGAGCATAATCAGATTATCTTGGATATATTTTAAGTTTATTTCTAGCTGGAGAAAATCACTGCCTTAGGATTTGTTCTGYACTCTTTATTCAGTATAAAATTTGCTTAGTTTACAAGTCAAAAGATGATTTTTAATTACTAGCATCAACATAAAATAGATCTGGATCAGATATCTGGATCCCTTCAGGAAACTAACATATTTTCTCAACTCCACAAGGCAAAGAAGATAAAGTGGAGCACATTGCCTGGAATAACCAGGTGATTTGAAGATGTAAAAATACTTACTTTTTGACCTAATTCAACACATACTAAAGTAAAAGAGAAGGGGGAAATGTGGTGTCTCTGTGTTAGGAGCTGAACTGAGTCTATAAAACCTGGTCACGTATCCCCTGGCATCACTGAAAGGGCAGAACCAATTTCAAATTATTAAACTGATRTTATTGAAGTGAAATCCTTATCATAGCCAAGAATTAATGAAAAAAAATATAGCAGATACTGTTTCCAATAAAGCATCTGCAAAAGTCACACCAACCTCAACACTGCAAGGTCACGCCCTACTGTAGACTGATGGAAAGGAAGGGCTAGAAAGGACAGCATGAGGCACATTAGAATCCTCATTTCTGCCATCCRTGTCATTTCTGACATGTTCACCCACCCAGTTCCTAAAGAGGCTTTTCAGGATAGCCTGCAAATCCCAGGCAGTGCACTCCTATGAGAAAACCTTCCCAATGACTAATTAGAATGTTCTTTGTTGCAATTTATGCCCATTCCTTGTAGCATTAGTTAAGCTAACCACACACCAAACAACTCCAGAAATAAAAGCCAGCAAACCAAGTAGTATTTTTAAGTATCCTGTACACGGAGGGCAAAGAGCATTAACACATGAAAGAATCAAACACCACAATAAATTTCATTTTATCTGTAGGTGCAAACACCAAGTTCTTTGCACAATGAACAACCCGATTCTTTGCTCCTGCCATCTTACTCACCACAGCAAGGAAATATGGGGTATCATCAGACACAGCAGCAGCAGCAGCAACAGCAACAACAACAACTAACATCAAGAAGAAGGAATAGTTTATCAGAATCATCAAATTTACCACAGCCACTGCGATAGAGTCCCACCAGCACAATCAATGCACGATTAGCTTTAACCAAGGGGCACATGGGGCAGAAGAGAATGACTTTGTACTTMCTGTTCTGGCTTTTGCACAAGCATTTCTTTCCAAGCTCTGTGACAGAAGTACACCCAGAGTGCAGACTGCCACAGACAGTGCATTCACGGCACGCTGGCTTCCGTTTGCGCTGTCTCATGAACACAGGATGTACTGACAGAGCAAAATGAAAAGGAGCACTATCCTGTGCAGCCTCCATCACCACTGGGTGTATGGGAAGAGGCGTCCAATCCCGGCGTGTCACTCTGGAAGCCATCTGGCAATTCCAAAAGACCGTCGAGAGACTCATGAGGTACTTGGCCTTCACTGTTTCAGTTCTTCTTTTGTGTACGAAAAGCACTGCGTCAAAGGTCTATCGAGGAGAGAACAAGAGATTATTTTTATTATGATTATTGTTATTATTTTGCACAACTGCACAGAGGACAAAACCTAGGCACTTTCTGTAAAGAGAAGTTTGTTTCTTTATTCTTGTGGCCAAATTAGCACACCCAATGGAGGCCCAGCCATTGGTGAATATGGTCTACAGTTCATAACCCTTGATTTAGAATCTGAAAAGTATTATGCAGCTTACCCTAACTGTTCTTCATTATTAAAAACCAACCAACCAAAAAAACAAACACAAAACCCACACTGGACTGTTTGCTACATGAATTGTGATTGCAAAGGACAACTCAAATTGTAAGCACAATCATGCAACTCTCCAATAGTACAACATGAATCCTTCTTCAACCTAAACTCACCCACTCCAAGTCTCTGAGAAATATGCACTGTGTTTTGGCCCACTGACTCGGGATGCTGCAGACTATTACATATCTCTTTCATTATAACATTTAGGATTCAATTTTCCTTTGGAGGAAAAGAAAAAGAAAATGCACTTTTCGCTTTTTTTGTATGTTTTCCGTTGATATGTTTCTAAGAAAGATTTTATGTAATTATTAAATAAAAAGTAGTGTATTGTACAGCTGTTGTAATAATGACCTATTTCTATATAAAATAAAATTATATGGAATTATGTGGAAATTATTTTGTATATGAAATATCGACTCATTTCACAAGTATAAAGGTTGTGCTTGTGCTTTTTTGTGAGTGGGTATTTTGTAATAAACTAATTAATTAGAAATGTTTTTGTGAAGGGAACTACTGTTTCATGATATATACAACTCAAACTATTATTTTTTTCCATTTAATGATGGACAGTTGTCTTTATTTGTAGAATAAAATAAAATAGCCAAAAGGCTTTATTGCAGGACTTGCACACATTTTCCTGTGACTGTTGAACTATGTGATTCATTTTAGACTTTTAATCTTAGCCATAGACTTGAATGGTGTTTGGCACACAGTTAGCAATACAAAGTATTATCCCTTGGAWTTTTTGTCATGGCATAGACACTGAGAATGAGAGCTCAGGAAGTTATATTAGCTGCAAGTGAAGACAGCTCATTTTAAGCACCTTTAAAACTTTAAGCACCTTTAAAGACCTCAGGCAGCTTTGTAMTTCCAACCAAAGAGTTTTATATTAGGACAAAATGGATGGTTTAAAGAATGGTTTGTCTCAGCACACACCAGGGCTTTGACCCATGCCCAGCTTTAGTGTTTTAAGACAYCACTGTCCTGAGTTTTGGGACACATCTCTTCTGGAATATTCACCCTGTAGACTTCAGGTTCCCACTTCAGCATCCTTGTGCAGTCTCCTTTTCTTGTTAAATTCAAATTAACTACAGGATGGAGCAGCCAAGGTACAGCTTTGCATTTCCTCTGTAGAGAGGAAGAACCTCCAGCACAGATTGAGGTGGGTAACTGAGCACCAGAATGTCTTCATTCCCCTCAGTAAGACTGAAAGGAGATCACCCTCAGGGCAGCTTGCAGCCACTGGAGCCAGCATTAGCATCAAAGTGCACACATAGCCTTCCCTCCCTTCAGTACCAAGGATCACATCAGCAAGGCCCACGTGTTCTGGTTTCTATGCTATAGGGGGACAATGGAGATAATTGGGCTGGGGGGCTGGAAATTGTAGAAGTAAGCTTTCAGGGAAATGAAAAAAGCTTATTTGCTTTGAGTTCTGAAAAAGCTAAATATCTAAAGAAAATCCATTGACAAAATTACCCCGACGCTTCAGCTGCAAGACTGGGTGGTAGCACTGATGGATGCACATGTATTTCAGTCCATGCTCTCCCTCATTGAGAGAGGATGAAGGAATCCAGTATCTGGTCTCTAAGCAAGTGTTTTTCCTGTGACCTTCAGGTACGAGGGTGAATTAGTCTGCACATCCCTTTAAAGTCTTGTATTCAGTGAAGCRAGAGTGACCCCACCAGATGAAGATTAGAAAGCTAAATGTGAAGGTTTCACTTCATGTCCATAAGGAACCTCTCTCTTTCTATTAACTATAGGCAAACCTAAGCAAAAGACAGTTGGCTAAACTAGAAGCTAACTTCATCCCAGCCACTCCTGGGAAAGGAGAGGACAAATCTGTAGGCTAGAAGTTCATGCAGGAASACATAATGAAGGAATATGAGCACCTCAGAGGAAATAGCTGTGGAAGCAGCAGTTCACCAATCTCAGCTACTATGACAGAAGATACGGGAAGGGAAAATTAGTTTAAGAATTATTTTTACTCTCGGGGAGTAAATTATTTACACCCACCTCTCTCCCGACTGCCACTAGTATGTCCAAACCAGACTTAGCCTTGGAGTAAACACTTGACTTTCTAAAACCAGTGGCACTTTAAGCTGTTAACAGGGTGATGCTGTAAATAGGGTGGGGTTGAGCTGTTTTATTACATTGTTTGGTAGGATAGAGAGTGCTTTTAAGAGCAGATTTACGTCAATACCTAGTTTTTCATGCTCTGTCTCATTTCTTCCTCATACACACATTCTGATTTGGGATTATTGCCCTTGTTCTCTGTTGCACGCACAAGGCAACGCCAGTCCTCACAGAGCTGGGCTCTTCTAGTCCATTGTAGCCGAGACCCAGCTTGTTCCAACATAACCCCTGAGCTCGGGCCGGTTTTCGGGCAGGCGGGGTGGTTACATCAGGCTACTGCTCCTCGCCGGGGTGTCTCGGTTCTGTTTCGGGAACGAGACCTCCCGATCTGAAGGGGGCAAAATGCTCGCTGGAAGCAGCACTGCGCCAAGCCCAGCTCGCCAACAGCACTCCAAGGGAAAGGAAAACCCCACAGAGGGAGCAGGCGGGCGGGCACCAAACATCCCCGGTACCGGCACACAGTGACACCGCCTCGGTGACATCCCCGGTGCGGGTACACAGTGATACCCCCCGTATGGGCACACGGTGACACCGCCCGGTGACAGCCCCGGTACGGGCACACACCGACACCGCCCCCCTCACCCCCGGTACCGGCACACAGCGACACCGCCCCGGTGACATCCCCGGTACCGGCACACACCCACACCGCCCCCTCAGCCCCGGTCCCCGCACACACCCACACCGCCCCGGTGACACCCCCGGTACCGCACACACCCACACCGCCCCCTCAGCCCCTCCCGCCGCCGGCCCAGTCCCTCCCCAGCCCGTCCCGGAAGCGCTCCTGTTTCCCGGCGTGCCTCGCGCGCTTCTTTCCGGCCTGTGCCCGGGCAGGGTGAGTGTGGCGGGGCCGTGTCCCGCAGAATCCGCCTCCATCCTCCCCGCACAGCCCGCGGCGCGGCGGGAACCCGGCCGGCCCGGCGAGGGGGGCGATCCGGCAAGGGGGGCAGCGGGTGGGATGTCCCGGCGCGGCCGCGTTCGGCGGGAATGGGGCCCATCTCCTGCGCTCCCCCGGCCCGGGGAGGCCTGCGGGACTCATGGGCCGGGGATACGGCCCGTGCTGTTCCCCTCRGAGGAGCCGCTGTGGCCCCGTCGTGTTCATTCCGGGACGCGCTGAGCTGCCCTCCTGGGTCGCCTTGCAGGAGGAGGGGGCTTAACGCTAGCCAGGAGTCCGGTGTTTATGCGAGGTGGTGGAAGTCTCGGATGTGCTTCCTGCTCCTCTTAGGGAGATGGAAGTAAAGCATTTAGGATGCGGGAAAGTTGCTGCATGAAGCCTGCGACTGGTGCGACCCCGGAGGTTAATTAATGAAGCTTAGGCTTAAGTTTCTGCATGTGGGAGTTGTGCGGCTTGTRAAGGGCTGGGGACGACGGGAGGGAAGGGGACGGGGAAGGTGCGAGGTCTGCGTTTGATGTGTGCACGGTGCCTTTCAGTGTCGCTCAGATGGCTCCCGCAAAGAAGGGCGGCGAGAAGAAGAAGGGGCGCTCTGCCATCAATGAGGTAGTAACTCGGGAATATACCATCAACATTCACAAGCGGATCCATGGCGTGTAAGTTCTTTTTATCTGCGGAATTTGCCTTGCCAATGGGTTCGGTACGTTTTAAAGGGCAGAGAAGGACTGTCCTTAAGGTGTGGTGTTTATGGTCCCTTGTGCCTCGGTGGTATCCCAAGGCAGCAGCTCTGTACCTGGCCAACCTCAGATTTCCCTTGTTGGCGTTCGAAACAAGCCTCTTTCTTTGATTGTGAATGTTCTGGGACTTGAAAGTTACATCGATTTACTTCTGTGCATAGGTCGTCATTCTTTCCCGAGCAAACGCTTAAACTTAAGCCCACTGAGAAAGTTTYAGAAATTAAATAGTTCTGTAATCAAACGGTTGGCTTCATGTTTATCATAAAATTGTATGAGGTGTAAATTGGGATATGATTGGGGTTAAAGGATATTTGCTGTGTGTTGGTTAGAGTAGCTTTTTAATTGACAAAATGCTAAACCTCGTGAAAACATATAGTGGAGAAGTGTTTCAGAGGAAATTACTGCCTTTGCATTCTRTGTATGCCTGCAGTCACATGGAAGGTACCATCCAAATCCAAACAATTGGTGCAGTGGCTAAAGCCAACATGGAACAGGACAGAAATGAGGCAGGGGAGTATTKCAGAAGCATGGCTGACAATGGGAGGCAGTGGTACTCTAAATGACAGGGACGTGTTCTGTCCTTGCCTGTTGACTGGCARTTAAGTCTTTCAATGCTGATGGTCCTGCTGTCTGCTTTTCTTTTTGGGCATGATGTGCTAGAGCTGAAATGCTTTTTGTATACTGCTTGTCTCACTTGTAGTCATGTACTCACTTTCCATTTCTGGCACTAAATATCAACAWCAGTATGCAAATAATAGAAATATATATGGCAAAACATTCATGGTGCAGCTCTGACTTCTATTGTGAATGCCCAGTCCTGCAGACTCTGGCTATAATGAGCTTTAGGACAGGCTGTACTGGGAAAAAAACAGTTCTGATGGTGGTATTGGTACAGTCATGACGGCATGAAAGAAAGGAACCTCAAGTACTGTTCAGCAAAAGCTGTTACTCCAAATAAGATCAGTTTTGGACTTCTGCTGTTTGTTACAATATTGATAAGAGGTCTGTCATGTTTATGTTATTGTTGTTGCAATGCCTTTTTCATAGGGCTTTTATTCAGAGTGTCTGTGAAACTTCTGATCTCTTCAGTGATACTGAGATATTTTAAATGTTGGCATTAAAGATGAAGACCTAAGATCCAGCAGATCTTGTGATTGCAAAATTTTACTGAAATTATTCTGAGTGGTTTCTGTTAGGCACAGATATGAAAGTTAGCAGCTGCCTGCCAGGATGAGGGTCTAGTCATTCTGGTGCAGCATCTGTTGAGATCAGTGCTTTGGGTTGTATGTGTAAAGAGTACACGCAGCGAGTGTGTGAAAGTGTCCTGAAGTTGAAGAATGGCTCTTGTGTTTGTCCCAGGGGCTTCAAGAAGCGAGCACCACGCGCTCTCAAGGAAATCCGTAAATTTGCGATGAAGGAGATGGGTACTCCTGACGTTCGCATTGATACCAGATTGAACAAAGCAGTCTGGGCTAAAGGAATAAGGTAGGTTTTTGCAATTTTCCTTACTGGGTGAGGGAGGACATGAAGGATTAGGAAAAAACTGCATACTTCTTTCAATATTTGCATTTTCTTTGCAAATGCTTCCTTCTTGCGGCATACACACCAACCTAATCTTTCGGTCACATCGTATTCTGGTCAGCTCTCCTAATGTACTTGTAACAAAGCTTTGGTAAAGCCTGGGATTTAAAGAATTTCCTTCTAATAAGAATAAAGCAAAGGAAAAAAGGAATGCAGGGTGAAGGGCAGAGAAGAGGAAGGATTGGGGTATTGCAATAGTGTAGTACCCTGATCCCTGCTGCAGCAGACAGCTTTTATAAACCTGACCTTTTAGTGATACTTGCAATCCCAGGCTAAGTGTCTGGGATTTGTGTAATGTGTCTGAGCAGGATTTGGTTTTGAAGCATGCTGAACTGACAAATGCTACACAAAAGGTGGTGTGTTTTAATTAAACAGGGCCATTAATCTTTCCTTGAAAGTACAAATAAATGAGTAGTTTAGGGACCAAAAACCACACCTTCTGTTAGGTCACTGCTACAAAGGCAGCTGATTTGACATCTGTAAAGATGGCCCAGAAGAACTCYTGTGAGGAGTGGGACCAGTTAAACTGTAATAAAAGTTTAACTGATCTGGATTGATGCTTTGAGTGAGGTACTAGATGCACACGGTTTGAACAGTCTTCTGCGAATTAGATTCCTATGTCTAGTCTGTGACATACATAGAATACTAAGTATCTTCCTCTGGAAGCATCAGGGGAGGTTAAAATCRCCATGTGGGCTGGTATCTACATAAAGTAGTGGAAAAAGGCATTTGACTTAAAACAAGGGAGAAAAGCAAAGCAAGTTCCTGTGTCTCAGATTGCTATGTCCACCCAATTTAATAAGTATGCTCTTGAAAAGACACAGCAGGGAGGAGGAAGTTCCTTCACATACTCTGTGAAGCAAAATACTCAGAACAGCAGTTTCCCAAAATCTTTGAGTCATTTGAGGTGGCAGATAGTGTGAAAAACGATGAAGGAAAAGTTTTGTGCTTTCCSTCATAAGCATATTTTGGGCATTTTTAGGGGAGGACACTAAGCTGTAACTTGCCCATTACAAACAAGAACATCTAAACAATTCAGTTGCGATTCCACGGGCTTTGTGAGAAAGAAATGTTGATTGGTTTTTGTGCCCATAAATTAAGACCCTGGGTCAGGTCTGATCCTCACTTCTTTCACAACTTCTTGCATAAAGATTAGGCAATACYCTGACTTTTGACAGAGGCCTTAAGCTTTAGGGTAGATTGTTGGGGTTTTCCTTACTATTTTATATTGTTGTAAGAAATGCTTGTTAGTAACAGCTGCTTGCTGATCATGTTCACTTGATCATCTGTGTGGGATATTTCCTCAATGGTGGACTGATGAGGCACTCTCTGACTTAATGCTCCTGCTGGATTGTGAATTCATCTTACRGCTTAGTTAAATCTTACCTGCTAACTTCAATAAAACCAAAACCAAGAAAAGTAGCTCCTCTAAGGCAAACAGTACAATCTCTTAAGGTCCAGGATTTTGCTCTTGCTGTGATCCAGAAAAAGAACTTTTCTATGAAATCATGAGTTTCAATACCTTCTTCACTGAAAATTAATCTGCCATCTTYATTTTAGGAACGTTCCTTATCGTATTCGTGTGCGCTTGTCCAGAAAGCGTAATGAGGATGAGGATTCACCCAACAAACTGTACACTCTGGTTACTTATGTACCAGTCACAACATTCAAAGGTAAGGTTCCATGCATCTCCCATGCTGTGTTTCTCTGAAAAAAAAAAAAACCAAAGCAGAACAGCTCCTCCTGCAGTGCAAAATTCAGATGAAAAGCATGCTGGAAGAGTTAAACCACTGGCTTAACCTARCTCTGCTGTAGAGAACAGGGCTGCTGGCTTGCCTGATCCACATTAAAAAGAAGTACAGAATTCAGTGAAATGGTCACATAAATTYTGAGAGATTGAAAAACACTGGCCATAGTCATTAGGGTATTTTTAAGATTTGTTTTTCCATGTTAAGCCCATCCTCTGATATCAAAAACTCAGGCAGGTTGAGCCATTTCTGCTTGTCATCTGAGGAAAATGAATTCTGTAAATACAACAATATTTTTGTTTTAACATTTGGAGAAATACTTGCCAATAGGGTTTGCTCTTCCAGAATTGGATCAGCAAACTGGCTTTGAAACAGTAGGTGTACTTTCTTGTCAAGGTTTGCATACATATGTAACAGGTGGTGATAAAATGTCTTTGTTTTGCAGGTCTACAGACAGTCAATGTGGATGAAAATTAAAYTGATTTTCATTACAATAAAAAGATAAAATGTATTCTTAAGTTGTTTTTATTGTCCAGTCTCTTCACGCTCYCAACTGTGAAGCATTGAGTTGAACAGGTATTTTAAAGTATCGTGCTTTCTTTGAACTTGAACATAATGGTGTAATACTCTTAATTAAATGTAACTTAGGTTACATTGRATGGAGTAAAGAGGAGATTCAAATGTTCTTCGTGGGTGGCAGAGTCTTGGTGGGTTTGTTTTGTTCTGCAGTATTGAAGAGCCACTACAGAGGTGTTTCAAGTTAAGGCCAAGTTTGTTTAAAAACAAAACAAGAAAAAYAACCAAAACTGATAGATAACKATTGCATGTGTAATCTCATGTGGATGAAATGCCCCATGGCCTCTTAGGCAGACTCACTGCTTTTCCCAAAGCAGCTCTGTGTGCTACATGGAAACAGGGTTCTGATKAGTGAAATGTGATCATGATACCTCAGGGTATTTGTTTATTGTGGAAAGGGACTAAAGGCACTTAGCTTCCCTAAATCAGTAAATACTGTCAATGCCAGTCTTGTACAAAAAGGGTTTATTGAAAAGTGCATGTTTTCACAGACCAACATCAGAAGCACAGTCCATGTACACTTAACATTTCAGCAAGACATAAAAACTGGAATACAATCAAATATATTAAAATAGTTTCAATTACCAGCATTGAAACAGTTTTCAGAATTAGTGCAAAAAAAGGCAACCGAAACAAACTGTACACAGCAGATGAGAAGTGTTTTTCCCTGTTAAAAAAAAAAAAAGACAACTGGAGCCAGCCTCTGCTCTCCCAGCGCAGAAGAGGGCTTCGGTGTCTTCACACTGTAGACAGATGTTTCCTTTTACATTCAAAACAAGAACATAAGTCAGTGGCACAAAACAAACCTAACACACCCTTTTAGCTTTTAAAGCTCTTAAACTGAAAACCACAGACCAACAAATTGTTTACCAGAAGTCCATTGCTAACTGGAAAGCCTTTTACAGTATTTCCTTTGGCATAACTTCAGTGCATTTAATTTTTGATATGTTTGCTGCTACTGCGTGCTTGGTTTTGCATGTTCACCCCGTGACTGGCAGCTCATTCCATTTGTTCTGAGACTGTATTGATTCAGCTTTGCATTCTCAAGCTTTGGTTTCAGTTCTAAGGGCTTTTCAAAGAAGTTAACTAATGATTGTTCAGTCAAGAGGGAGGCTAAAATATGTTCAAAAGAGACAGTCCAGTCCCCTTCAGTCACAGGTGAAGATTGAGAGTCTTTGTGAGRGGTCTTCACAGTGTCAGTAAAAACAGCATCCTGGTCTGAAGCAGAGGCCTCGGGCTGTAAGTCCTCAGTGAACTCGTCTGATCCACTCCCCAGGCTGAAGCTCCTTTGTCCTACTTCTCCAATCTGAAGTAAAAGTGTGGTCACAGTGGCAATGGCTTGATACAAATCGTTTTCCTCTGGATCTTCATGAAACATGCTATACAACGTTTTGCAGAACTGAATGAACTCCCTCTGTAAAGGATGAAAAACCAGCATCAGAGTCCTGAACAGCCATGCTAAGGGTCACTGCAGCAGTCAGGCAGGGCACGGTGGTGCAAAGGCAGGTAGAATGCTGTGTACATTTATATGCTCTTTTTWTAACTTGTACCTGCTTTTAAAAAAATTTCAACCCCCAATGGTGCTAGGAAACCTTGTGCTGAAATCAAAAAGGGAAGAGAGCTGTGAAGTATTTTGATGCCCCGATGAAGGAATGAAGGAACACAGGACCTGCTCGATGATCTAAGGGCCAGTGAGATACAAGGCAAGGGATAATCCCTTACTGGTGGCTGCTACACACTGAGTTACAACCAAAGTAGCCATCCACAGGCCTGCAGACAACTTCCCTTCTRTTATTTCTCTCCTCTCTTTCCCCAGCTCTTCTAAAAAATTCTGAGATCCTCCCTGCCCAGCCACTTTCTGTCCTTCCCTTGCTCACCCACTGCAGATGATTATCAGGCAAGAAAGGATGTTTCCATATACCCTGTTAAGAAAAGTCATGAGCCCTCAGTGAAATGATGCCTTTATGAGACCATTAGTGCCTGCAGAGCTGACAGGTTAGGTACATGCCACCCATTTAAAACTTTATTTAGTAACATGAGCACAGAAGGGATTCTGGGCAATCKTTGCATGTCTGTACATTTGTTTTATTGATAGGGGGCCCTTTTCCCTCCAGTAGATTTCCTCTTGCCAACAMCACAGAACGCTACTGGCATTAGGAAACAGATGGTCAGATCGTGACAGCCTTCATCTGTTTTCCTGCAGTTCTAGTCAGTGTTTGGCTAAGACATGGCAGGTTCCAGGYGGTGGTGGACTAAGAAGTTACTGGTTTGGTGCAGAAGAGGTATAGGAATACGGAACAACCATGTGCAGTCTTGGGAATTCTTTGGCTTATGAGGAGGAGGGCTTTTTCTAGACTGCAGAAGTCTGYTTGCTTGCATGTTCTGCTGCAAGTGAGGGTGAATCTGAAATTCTAATCACCAGCCAGTCTGAGCAGAGGGAGGTGCTATGAAGGTAGCTCAAAGTTTTTAAAACACCTGCTCCTTGGATCAGGGGAGCCSAGTCCTCAATGCCTGAAGGACTGAACCTAAATTCAGGCTGAAATCACATTTTATGAGAAAGAGCCAAACTGTTGTGTTCAGTCATTTCATTCTGAGTACATGTCTTTAAAAACAGTCTCTAACCGACATACCTGGCTCATTTTTGGCAATTCCTTTTCAGTTTTAGTATCCTTTTCTTTGGCTAGATCCTTCAGCATCTGCTTCAATTGCTTTTGGTAATCTACTGCATCACCTTTTTTGGAGCAGACATAAAAAGGAGAATTGATTTCCAAATCACTGGGGAAAATTTACATTTAAAAATAAAGCCCAGAGAGCACAGATAATATGGTAGGATAACAAATGGAAAGTTGGGTACCTCATACACACACCCATTARAAAACCATTCTGCACATACCGTTTGATTTTCCAATGACCAGTGGTCTTGATGTTGACAGCAAAGGATTCTTCAATGGTGACTGGCTGTCACGTTCATTTTCTGTGAGAGCTGTTAAAAAAAGTGACAAACTCAATCCTTTGAGTTCTGCATGATGGTTATTTATTTTTCTAAAATGTACATAACTGAAGAAAGCAAAGTAATAGTGCAAAGATGTTTTGTAAATACTTTTGTAAATACTTTCATTAAATCATACTCTAAAATTATGTTACTATAAGACTGGTGCTGCAGCTGAAAGCTTGCCAAGAACTGCACATTTAATTAAAAACTTTGCATGGAGGAACTACCACAGAATTTTGTCATGTAATCAAAACTGGTTCAAGATACACAAGATGTGTACTGTACATGGAGTACAAGCCATTCAAAAATGTTAATTCATATCTTGTCTGGAAGTAACCACATAATTGGCTGCAAAAGGTCTCTGATGCGTGAGCTTTGACATTGTGATCTATAAATTTCATCCAAAAAAGTTCAATTTGTAATTAATGAAGTATTTTACAAAACGCAGTGACTGTACCGACAAACGCACTTCCTGTATGCTCCCAGTTGGAAGCAAGCAAGATGAGGCTCTTCATTAAGCAGCTTTTTTTCCAAAAGCAAGAGATTTTTTTTGGAAACAGGTATTCATTCCCTTTCAGATTTCTTACCTGGTGGGATATGGAGCTTATATAGTAACTTTATCTTTTCATTCATTTCGCCATTATACATAACATCTGCAAGGGAAGGAAAAAAATGAGAAGGAAGTGAACCAGAGCATTTGCTTCCACAGTTTAAAATAAAGCAGGCATCTGTGCACAAAGAATAATTGTTTACATGGACAATAAATATATGGCCAGTGTATTACTTTAGGTTGCGCATGTCAAGAAGGAACAGCAGGTGACAGCCATCTGTTTTAGTCTTTGTTGTAAAATGACTGGTAGTATCTAAACCTATGGAGCCTCAGCATYATTTAAAAATATAAAGGAGGATGGCAGGGAATCTAGTAAAGGCTAAATTTAATTTGCTGCCACAGATTTACAGAAATGTGCGAGGGGAGAGAGAAAAAATTTGGGACATCATATTCTTAGTATTTCCCCCCTTCAGCCTTTACTGCTGTTCTCTAGAGTAAGCCCAAAGGAGATAACTTTCACATGCAATATAATTCACATTTTCAATGACCAGTAAAAATTAAGATTCTAAATTTTCAAATGTGCTCAAATACTGTGGAGAACTTTTAAGTTGTACCCCTCTAAGAATCAAAATTAAATAACAAAGGGAATACAAAGTACCTTAGTGTTCACGTAAAAAAAATACTAAAATCATAAGTGGCAAGAATACAAAATTACAGATTTTTACTGAAGCTTTGAACTGATTCAGTTTTTTCCTCTTGAGATCAAGCAACAGTTGAGATACAGCACTTTCTCTTCAGCCAGATTTTGGACAGGCAATCTTACCTAATAGGACAGTTGGTGGCCTCAAGACCAACCCTAGCACAGCCCTCAGTCACTGCTGGTCAGATTTTTTTTTGTTCTGCTTACTGTCAACATGTAAGGCAGGCAGCAGTCARTTTGTAAGGCTAAGTCTTCAAGAAGCAGTTTCAAAGAGGTACACTGAGATTTCAGAGGTACACTCAGAGCAACAACTGGGTAGAGAGGATTCCCTAGCTTTCTGTGCAGACCCAAGTGCAATTTTTAATTCATACAAGATTTTCAACAGAATTACTGTTGTCTGAGAAATCAAGTATAATACAATATTCARTCATGTCCTTAGGCTGTCTTTTAGATCAAATCGACTTCAGATGACTAGAGCWCAAAAAAATTAGTAAAGGTCACTGATAAGGATGATGTGCAAGCCCTAGAAACCATCCTCCCCTATCAGTTACAAGGCATTTTAACACTGCTGTCTCCCCCGTGTGCCACCCTCTGCTCTGCCCGCCCCGCACAGCCCRCAGTGAGCCGGTACCCAGGCAGCTGGCGAGCCCCTTGAACTCGATGAGCCGGTCCATGTTCTCATCCAGCAGGCGGAAGGTCCTGTGGGCGAGGAGGTCGGTGTGCTCCCCGCAGGTCCAGGGCGACAGCAGCCTGTAGAGGCTGGCAAACTGCTGGGCATCGATGCGGTACTGCTCGGCATACGGCCTGCTCGGGTCGTGRTGCTCCGACACCACACTCGTCGTTTCCCAGTAGCACCTTATTAAATGTTCCCTCTGGAGAAATCAGAGACACGAGAGCAATTGTTGCGGGGTGCAGCAGCACAGAGCACGACCAGCAGAAAAAGGCATTCACATCAAACTATATTGTAACATGTTCAAAATACACTCTGTGCAAGGTGTCATAGTGGTATCAAGACCATTCCTGTGTGACAAAGCAAATCTTCATCAGAAYAGCCAGCCACTCTCACAATTTCCAGTGGATAGTCAATACATATGAAAGGAGACTGAGTAGATTCTTGAAAAAAATTTACTGTGGGCTACTGAAACTCTATTTAACCACATCTGACCCAGGATGTCCCTTACCAGCCAAAGGTACAAAATATACAGAGTGAGCATAGGCTTGACCTGCTCATTTATTCTCTCTCAGATCTTTCCATTTGGATACTGCACCTATTAGTCTTCCCTTAGGAACAGACAAAACAAAGAGTCCTAAGAAAGCAAGCTGTCCCTGGGGAGCAAGGGAAATAGCAAAAAAGGAACAGCTACCAGAAAACGGAATAAGGGGAGTATGAGCTAGTCAAAGGTCAAAACCAGCAGTGAGGAGCAGRAGGGAAGCACTGAAGAACCAGCAGCATCATCTTACAACCACTAATGGAGACAGGATATAGCTGTTCTTGGCGACAGAGCTGTGTAACACCAACAACATACCACAGTCATATTCTCAATATTTATGGCTACGGACAATACACAGAAGAAATGGTCCATTAAGRGAAATAATTACAAGCTTGGACCTCTAAATCAAATACAGTTGTGTAAGCTTAGATGCCCCTGTCTTCAACTTTATTGTACGTTTCGTCAAATACCAGCTTGACAGAAAAGAACTTAAACAGTTTTTAGTTTAAAAAAATTTCAACTATTAGAAAATGGAGAACAAATGGCAAAGACAAAAGGTTGTGGGGTTTGGGGTTCCCCCCCCCCCCCATATGGAAAAGAGTCTGCCCTTAAAGACCATTAAAAGAACATGATTTAAAAGCACTACCGAGCTCCCAGTGAGCAGAGCTACATATTAATTTATTCTGCATGTGAAAGTTAATAGAACCTAACTTGTCAGGGACCATTTCCAAGCAGAAAGTTAGAAAAGAAACTAGAGCAGTTCTCTGAAGAATCAGTACATTACTAYTCCTCTTCAGCTAATGAGCAACCACAGAAATGAGCAAATGGCAAGATCCCACCCAAAGAGCATGGCCCAGGCAGAGGACGGGAGGTCAGGGCTGCACTGCAAAGCAACAGCTGGAAGTTACACCCAAGAAAGCCTCCATGAGGTGCATCCCCTGCTTTTCAGGGAGACCAACCTTGAACAAGTCATACAATTCCTCTAAATCTTCAGGAAGAATTGAAACATCTGGGATGACAACTCGGAGCTTAAAAAGAAAGAAAATCATGTTAGTGCCATCACTGACACAGGCACAGTCATGAGCTGTACTTATGTGGTACAGCTGAAAACCGCAGTATTAAAATATCTTTGCAGTGTTTCCCCCTTCTTTAGGTTCACCGGTTGGACAGATCCATGAAAAGAGAAATCCCTCAAGGGCTATTAGAAACAAAGACAGGAAGTCCCCAAGCTACAGGTCACAGAGGCCAGGGAAGCATGGCATGGTGCTGTCTCTCCTCACGCTCTYCCCCAGGCATCTGTCAAGGGCCGGCCACAGTCACAGACAACGTGCTGGACTGGATCGTCCTGCAGCTGTTCTTAACTTTAAAGCCACCCGAAAATATACATGGCTGCAAAAGAAAAACCATCAGCATCTCAGGAAAAAGCTTTTTGCGGAGTCAACAATGATTTTTTCCTGTTTCAAGACCTCCTGCTCACCACATTTTGCTTGGTTGTATCTTCGTGGCTCTGCAGGACACGAATTCGGTGCTTGTAGCGCATGTGCTCTATCTGCTCCACAGAGTGGTCTCCAAACTTCTACAAGAGAGGAACAGAAGTTTATTTTTCTGACGTATTTTATGATATTTGTTTTTGTATTTGTATTTTCCAAGTAATGAGATACATTACTTGCTTTTAAAGTACAGTGAGACCTTGAAGAAAGAGCATACTCAGTMTCTTAACTGATCTAGGTATTCATATTACACCTAGTCTTGTGCATTGTAAGCACTTTAGTCAAGGAAAYGATAAACATGTGTATTACCTTTCAAAACATCCAAGCTGAATTTAACCTTCTTTAAAATTCAAATTTAACTGATTAGTAGATACAGCGAATTATTCTACCTCATATGAGTCATGAATAAGGTTTGCTATTTCAGTCACTGGAGAGGATTCCTGGTCATCACTGAAGAATGCATGGTGATTACCAATAGGTGGCAGAGGGCTTTCCTCATTTTTGACATGCTCTAAAAATCTGGAGGAAACATAAGAACATGGATCACACTGCACTGTGCTCTTCTCAATTCAAATAAGCAAATAAGCCTTATAGCTCAGACTTAGAAATAAACTGGGTTTTGGGCAAGCTATGCTTCTCAAAAACACCTTTATGATTACTCATCTGAGGAATAACAATCCAGCCAAATGACTAAATGCTGCCCAAGGTAGAAAACTTCTGTCTCCTTGAAGTCTGGAGCAGGAAGCCCGTCAGTCTAGGGAAGGCACGAAGAGCAGCAGTARATACTGCACATTGACGCAGGCGATGCCGGTCTCAGCACTGCCAGGAAACTTCACAGGACATCTCGTCCGATGTACAAAGCCCATTGTTTAAGGCAGACACTACGAAAGCAGCAGCAGCAGGGTGACAGAGAGGGTCCCTGGTGCCTACTGAGCAATGCCTTTGTTTTAGGGCAGAATAGCCTGTGAACACTCCTGCRTGGCCATACCTGCTCAGGATCATCAGGGCCTGCCCATCATCCTTGCTGTTACACAGATCCACAGCGTTGGCTTCCAGTATGGCCAAGCCCAGCTGGAAGATGGCTTTGATGCCATCATAGAAGAAGCAGTCCACAACATTCACAGCACTTTCCAGGGGCATGATGCTGAGGAAAAGGGTAAGGAACCAGGAAAGAGAGATGGAAGCTARGGCTGTCAGATCCTTCATATGTTCAGCCAGCTCTGGAAGTTGCTCTTTTATAAGCTCTTCAAACACTGACTGGTCTACCTGAGCACCTACAAGTCATAAAGGAACAGTATTAGACAGGAATGACACAGAAAAAAGTACTTTTTGAAACTATTCACTAGTCAACTATTAACTACAAGACTTTCTTAAAATTTAAACCGGCAACATGCAGACACATCTACAGTAAAAAATGCCATTATCCTCCTGCTGTGATCTCAGCCCAGCCCTTGTGCCTGTAATCCTTACTGTACAACTTTCTGCAAAAAGTGTGTTAATTGTCCTAAGTGCCTTTAGGGTGCAATGAAAGAGAATAGCAGCAGCTGTTGGTTTTGGCCACAAGAGCACATAATAATTAAGTGCTAGCAAAAGCAATCTTAAAGCATTTTAYTGTTCCATTTGGGATGCATGCAGTAAAAATAAGACAGTACATATTCCTCTTCAATGTATGTACTCAAGCAAGTGGGCAGCAAAGGTTTTGCTCTAATATAGGATTTCCATCCTATATTTTCTAAGTGGGAAAATACAGGATGGAAATATGGATATGGTATACACACCAAGCAGGAATAATAATATTTACATGTAAGTACASGCACAAATACAAATATATGCTTACAAGAACACAAACCTACATGAAAAGAACAAAAGATTTCTGCAATGCCCAGAAATAAATATTTCCTAACTGTCCCAACCACTCTTTTGAAAAGGAGCGGATCTAGGTTCTGGTTTAGCAACTAGCTCAGGTCTGCTTTGTCAGCAGTTATTATAGAATCAATATAGTTTTTTCTCACTGAAGTGGACTGTGTCTACAAACCAAATCTGCCACATAAGGGATTAGACCAAAGACACTGTAAGTCAAAAATATTCCTGAACACAAAACACAGTTAGCTTTTCAATTATTTTGCCTTTCAAGTTATTTCATTTTTTCTTATAGTCCATATTCTGCTAACATCAGGAGACAATTTTAATTGCTGAGACATATACATCCCCAGTCTCAAAWCTTCTGTTGTCCAAAAGCTGAATATAACCTGGACAATTTGTGGCAGAGAGCCAGCATCTTCTGCCTTAGCATACAAATCACAGGGAAAAAAATAGCTATGGCATTTCTCTGTCTTAGAACCTTTCACCTTAAGCCACAAAGAGCTTCTGCTGATGACTGAGCAAACATTACAGCACCACAAATCAAAAACAAAAGCCTGTGGACATGCAAAAAGCTTTTGACAAATACATCAAGCACGATGCTTTGAAGAAAAAGCCTTCCATAAGATCGAAGAAAACAGGCAAAAAACAGACTGGAGTTTCTCAACAGAGGGCAGTTCTTGTTGGGTTTTTTTTAATAAGCTTAATGCAAACAATTTAATAGCCATAGTTAACACAGACCCAAAAAACAGGGCTGGTTTTAGAGGTATTTGAAGGAAGCCAGAGACACATAGGCAAGACATATAAAATAAACCATTCCAGATTCAGAGACAGCACTGGCAAAACCAGTGGTTTTAAAGGAACATGCAATGCTGCCCAGATCTTTCACAGATCTTCTTACAATAACTGTTGGCTATAGATGAAAGCCAAGCAGATGTATTCAAAGGGACTTTTCTGTCCATTTTTTCATTAGGCTSCCAGAAAACATGAAATCTGAGCAACTGAATCTGTATTACAGCATGAGACCATGATGAGGYAGGAAAATACCAGGGCATCTATTTGAAAAATTATGACCTTAGATGCAAGATAAACGACAACTTCAGGACTGAAAAGGCAAAACAGAGACATGAAATAAGATTTTCAGCGTTTCAAGAATTACAGTGTCAAGAWGATGATGCTCAGGTACAACTCAGGACAACTCAGGTAAAGTGAGGTAAGATGGCCTGCTGGTTTAATGCAGGAGATGCAGAAGTCATGGTAACKGAGAACAGAACACGCCTGACCCTTGCCACCATTCTTGGACCAAACAAAACTTGTTTGTATCCTGCAGCTACCTGCCTATAATTTCCTCTATGCATTGCAGAAAGGAGAAGTACAGAGGGAATTCCTGAAGGAGGAGCCCTGCCTGCAGGTTTTTCCTATTTGCAAGCAGTGAAACAATGAAAAAGCTGTGAAAGGACAGAGGGGTCACAGCTGGCAAGGCTGAAGGAGGGAGACACTCATATGATCAAAGTAAAAAGATTGACTAGGACTGAATTGCCTAAGTTTTGAAAGGAAAATTTATAACTAATTAAATAAACACACACATAAATAAGTAGAAGATTTTGAAACTGATAAAGAAAAKATCTGAGACAAAATGGAGTTAAGAAGGCCTTTTATAACCAAGGTCATTAATTTAGTAGCTGTTTTGACTGTAGAGACTACTGGCTGACACTGAAGAGGAAAAGCACAGTGASAGGTAGTAAGGTCAGAGATGGCCAAAGTTATAGAGAGATAAAAATTYGGACAACAGTGTTGGCAGGGCAGACAAAAAGGAAAAGCTGGGTCTTGGAAGTGTTACACAGGAAGAAACAATACAAAGTTTAGACAAGAGCTAGTTGCAAATCAAAAAAGAAGGTTGACTGAAATGCAGAGCCAAGAACACTAACTCAAGCAACAGGAACTTGAGAAGGGGCAGGGTGGAGAAGATCAGTAGCACCGATTYGGGCACATTAAGTTCTAGGGTAAAGCAGAGCTGCAGAAATAAGTGYTCAGTGAAGCAATCATGCTGTAAAACTGCACCAGTGCCACTCAGCCAGGGACAGCAGGGCAATTTCCAAGCTGAAGCTTCTGGCTCTTCACACTGTGGTGAGCCACGGCAGTAGACAGAAACAGTACTCTCTCCTTGAGGTACAGAGGGCAGGAAAACAGGGAGACAGGACAACCAGAATTCTCAGCACTTAACATAGGCTGTAGCCATGGCAAGTGACAGGTAAGATACAAAACCCAAATTAAGTACAACTCAAGGCAGGCATATGGTTGGCCAAGTAAGACAGCTCACTAGGCTGGGTGGAGAAAGCTATTCAAGGGCAACAACCCAGGAAGCATCAAAATTATGAGTAACCCAAAGTGYGCTGAGGATATCTAGAAATGCATGAGTATAGCTAAAGCTGTACTTCTCCTCTCATCAAGGAAGAACACAGACAAACATGGAAGTCAGTTATCAAAAGAGCTGTTTAAAGTCATGTTTGGAGACAAGAAGAAAAATTCTGTGAAGTGGGACAGTTACAATGCCCAGTCCACTAGCTGAAAATACCAGTGGCATTCAAAGCACCACAAAACATGCTGAGCATCCAGCTAACTTTGGAATAGATCAGCTTTAACTTACTTTCTTGCCAATTCAGTGACAAGACAGAAACAGTGTCAGGAGGGAGGTATGACAATCCCATCCTTCAAGCAAAAGACTGGAAATCTTCTCAGATGTCTCCYTCTACTCCCCAGGCAGCACAAGAGTGTCCAGACCATTTTCAGCTCCCAGAACCATTACTGCCAGGGATTCCCTCCTCACCTCCTCACACGYGACCCTGGTCCCTCCCTTTGCCACAGCAGATGCTGTAGCTAAGGACTGAGGTTAGCATTTCTGTAAGGGATGGAAGTGACTGCAAAAAACAAACATGGCTCAGCCCCTCTCCTTCTGTGGGTTAGGCAGTTTACACATCAATGTTAAACATAATGTTACTATATAGGAGACACAGCACACAGAGTGCACGGCACATTTTGCAGAGACACTTGTATCAGCCCTCATTACAAAGGGCTGGTGTAGATGCAAGCCTGAACTGCTCCAGCAACCAGGCAATTCAGACAGATGACAAATAGCTACACCAGCAGATCTTTCCTAGGTTCTTCTTAAACAGCTCAAGTCTCTGAAGCTGAACACTGAAGCTGAACCAAGACCCACAAGCTCTTYTATTTATATAACAGGCAAAAGTGTCACAACCTTCTGACCAACAGGAAAGAAAGAAAAAAAAACAAACTGTAAAGTTGAGCATGTATTTATAGATCTTGTAGCTCAAACCCTTCAAACCAAAACCAACCCTGGCTGGAATCTGAGCAGCCACTGCTGCTGTCCCTGTACACGTCACAAGTAGATGGAGCACCTCATCCATGGGGTCTGGACCCCAGCTGACCCTGAGCATTTATGCACATCTGTGCCACATGGCTGCCCCTTCCCAGTCTGAAAGAAGATGGACATGAGCTCACCTATCACTCGGTGGTTGAAGTAATCCGGCAGCATTCGCTCACACACAGCAACCAGCAGCCAAAAGGCTTCTTCCTCTTTGGCATACAACAGCAACACGGAGGTCAAAATATTCATAGACTTACAAGGGCAAAGAARAAGATGGGATTTGTTAGTGACAGCAAATCCTACTGACAAAAGATTGTGGCTATTTTTATAAAAAGAAAACTAGCCTAACATGATGCAAAGAAATTAAAAAAAAAACAGCAAGAGAAAGAGATAATAGACAGCAAAYACATAATTGCAATCCAAAGGCATAGTAAGTTTTCCAAACTTATGTATTATGTTTTTCATAAGAGCAATAGGAAATAATAGAAAAAGCACAGTACTGGATACTGTAAGATGTTTTGGGGCTGTTTTCACTGCCTCTCTTCCGGTAGCAGGACCAGTATGCTGTTAATCAGAATTCAGGGAAGTAGCCAGCTAGACAAAGTACTTTTATCATTTATCATCAGTTTTGGAAGGAAAGTGGCAGACGTGTTCATTAAACCTCTGCCCCAGCGCACTACATAAATCTCATCTGTGCAGGCCAGTTTGCCCTGCGCTGCTTCCAAGTATTGTCCAAGAAATGTGCTTTTGAACAAACACAAGCATCAGAAACATTTTTCCTCTTCGTGTAACTCTAAATGCATTTTGCAAAATGCTGAAGGAATACTGTTGTTAGGACAGAGCCTATTATTTTGATCATTATTGATCAAAAGCATCCCTAAAAGCATTCTCAAGAGAGTAAGAGAGTGGCAGGAGGGTGAAAAAAAATCAGGAAGCATTATCCCGCTGGGAATTTCTCACCTGGCAGTATCCTATTTTGGGGTTCCGGTGTGCGTACGCCGTGAGCACCCTCCTCAGGGCCGCTATCCCTGTCTCGCTCTGGAAGGCCGGGTGCTCAGGCAATGAGCGGTGCAGATCACGCTCRATCTCCTCTGTTGCTATACAGCACTTGCCCATGGATGCCTCCACCAAATGCACGTAGTACCCAGGATGTGAGGCGAGATCTGTCTCTGCGTCTGAGGCAGCAGAAGGAAGAAACAGGAAGATGGGAGTGGATAAGGACAATGCTAAACCTAGTGTTGTGGGAATTACTGGCCAATATAAGCAAGATGGTTTTCTCCAAGGTCTGTGAATATCCAGACCTAAAAGAGAAAGCCCTAGCAGAATACATGTCCTGAAAACAAAATGAATATTAGCAAAGCTTACACAACACTACATCATTCAAAACATCTTCATCGAGGTAAAGGTGTCTCCAGCAGAAAGGACTGGTTTGGGTTGGAAGGGACCTAAAAGATCATMTCATTCCAAACCCCCTGCTGTGGACAGGGACACCTTCCACAAGAGCAGTTGCTCAAAGCCTCATCCAGCCTGGCCTTGAACACTTCCAGGGATGGGGCATCTACAGCTCCTCCAGGCAACCCAAGTGCCTCACCACCCACACATATTACTGGAAGAAACATACTCAGTACTGTTCACATCCTTCAAGGAGGAAAAGCTCCATTTACACATTGCTGAATATGCCATATATTGGATTAAAGGCTAAACTTGAGGTCACATCATAGGCACATTCTGTCTCTGCCAGATTTGTCGATGAAATGAGTTGTTTTTTCCATCTCCAGTTTCTGTAAGCCCTGCCAACATTCAGGAAGAAGCAGGAGCAAGTCTGCCGACTTTGAGATATCATTATTTTCAGCAGTAATCTGATTTGTCTAGGGCTAACTCAATATTTATACTACAATCTAATTGCTGCTTGAAGATGAACATTGTTTTATGAAAACATGATGCTAATTTTAAATTACATAGATTACAAAGATGTTATTTTGGTTCTTCTGCACATCATATGATATCATCCTGAGTTAAAACTTTTACAGATCTACCTTGGTATTTCCTTGCATATATTAGTTCAGTTCAGATCATCTCTCTTCTTTAAGTAGTAGTATGAATACCATGAAAAGGACATTTAATTGCCCTTGGGAGATTTCTTGCCTAAATATTTTGCCATGTCCAGAATCAGATGATGCCTACAGCCAACACTMATAAGCATACCCACCTGAGAAAAGCAGCCAGAGTTTGCCTCTTAAGGATTCGGGAATTCCCATGGCAACGAGCTTTCTGATTTTCTCTGTGCGAAACATGCACACAGTTCTGCCATATTCTACAAAATGGTCATCCCACAGGCTCTCTTTGATTTGCTCCCTAGACTGGGAACAAGAAGATATATATTTGAAAGAACAGATCATGTGCATGTGAGAACTGGTAAMCAAAAGCATTTCACATACTAGAAATTCCACAACGTATTTCCATTACCAATGGAAAGGGGAAACCTGCTCTAAGGACTACAACTTTMCCTACTTTGCATATCCAATTCATTGCAAAGGGACAAAAATTATAAATATTCACCAGAATTAAATGGGGGGAGGGAGAAGGAAAAAATCCAAGCAAATAGAAAAGCTGTTATCTGGTATCTAGCTTCTCCAATATAGAGTGTATTTTACTAAAAATGCCTGTTTGAATGTAACCCCAGCATTTTTAAAAACAAAACAAAACATAAAACTCCCACAGCTTTCSCCAAATATTACATACCTTTCCAAAATCAAGGCCTGACATTCCTGAGTGATGAAAGTCTGACCTTARTGCTTCTGCATTGAGCAAGTAACTGTTCTCCTTTTCACATTCACTTCTCTCTTTCCCTTGTGAAGCCTCTGTCCCCAGACATGCCGGCTCATCATCCCCCAGCATGCACGTGGATCCAAAGGCAAGGCTGTTCTGTAATGCAGAATCAAAGTGGTAATGACTGAAAAGGCTAAGGACTACATCCTCAACTATCCTCAAGACACAGAGCTGGGTCACCCTTCACCTTTTGCATCAAAACCTTTAACACCTTTCAGGAGGAAAGATCTTACTCAATAYTTTATACAAACTATCATTTATTTTCATGTCAGGTTGGGAAAAGGGCTGTTATTTTAAACAAAAAGTTGTCAACCAATGTTAAGTGTCCTTGATGATAAGCTACCAGTCTTCTACCATTAGGATTTGAAAGACAAAATCACAAAACAATTTAGGCTGAAGAGAACCATCTTTTTAAACCYCGTGCTCAAAGCAGGAGCCCTCAGACCTGGTTGCTGTGGATTGTGTCCAGTTGAGTCACTCCAAGAAAGCAGAGTGCACAGCCTGTCTGGGCAGTCGGGTCTGGTTCTGCCCACCTGTGAGAGGAAATCTCTCTCTTTTTATCTGTTTGGATTTTTCCTTGCTGCATCTTGAGGCTGTGGTTGCTCGCCTTTCAACTGGCATATCATAGAAGAGTCTGCCTCTATCTTCCCACTGTCTGGTGGAAGACTGGCTGAGGAAGCCCTGCTCCTTCACTTCTCCTTATAAAGCATGTGCTCCAGCCCCCGACCATCTTGCAGCCCTCCACTAGGTTTACTCCAATTTATCAATGCTTTTCTTGTGTAGCGAAGCAGAGTCAAAACTGGAATCAGTATTCCTGATCAGCCTCAGAAGTGCTGAACAAAAGGGAACAGTAACATCCCATGACCTGCTGGTTACAATCCTGCTAGTATAACCTGACATYGGGTTGTCCCTCTGCATTTTAAGAGCACGCTGCTGACTTACAATCTCAACTTGTTCACTATGACTCCTACACCTTTTCTACATGCCTGTTCTCCAACCAGCCAGTCCCCCTCTCYTTACTTTGCCAGGTTTCACATTTGCTTTTACTGAACTTTGTGAGATCTCCATCAGCCCACTCCTCCAGACTGCTGAGGTCTCTGTGAAGGGCAGCCCAGTTGCCAACCATGGTCCCTGCTCTCTCAAGGTGTCAATCACGACTATGCTGTGAGTGTCCTCTATCCCAGCAGGCATTGGCTCAAGATCAACTTGGGGACCCCCCAAAGAAGACATGACAGTGGACCAATGGATAAACATATTGAATTAACAGTGAAATGTAAGTTCAGTACCTGATTGTTATTTTGCAAGTTGATGCAGTGCAATGAGTTGCTGGAGTTCACCTCTTTTAGCCTCTGGAGTAGGTTCTCCACCAAAATATCCCGGTCCTTTAGCTCAATGAACTGAAAGGCTGTCTTGCTYCTTATGCTAACAATGATGGGATTCGGGAGAAGGCTTGTGTCCTCCATTTTCTCTATACTGATTATCTTTTGCAGAGACATTACAGAAAATACATTAGGCACCACAGCCACAGAAACATCTTTGAATATKCTACRTGTACCAAAATGTACAAACATAKCATTTCATATGCCTGCTTTAAATGYGGTTATTCATATTGGCTTTCCTTGATCAAAACCATCCTACTGCCTGAAGTTCATGGTATCTTTAGAAGCTCAAAGCAGATACCAAAAAGTATCCCAGATGACTTTTTCTTTCCAAGCTATTTTGCATCCCTCTTCTGGATAGCAGACTGAGGGAAAAGATAAGAAAGGGGTATATAATTAAAAAAAATATTTATAAAAGGATGAACTTGATCAAATTCTGGGAGTGAAGGAGGAAATTTACTTTCCCACCTTTGAAGATACAGTAAAACAATTGTTTTGTTAATTTTGATTAAGTATACAACACTGTTCTCATATTGCTTTCTGTTCCTGCAGCAGTGGCAGGTAAGTTCCTACTGTTAGGATATGATTTGGATATTACATTATTATTAGTCGAGGATGAAAGGAAAGCTTTAATTAAGAGATCATAACAGCCTTGTATTCAGAGCAGATCAGGCAGGTGTTAGTTGACAGCTTCCTTCTCCTCTTCTACTCCCACCATCTTCCCATGTGCTCTCCCCTCCACTGAAATTCATCTCTTGATTTCATGGAAATTTGTCAGCTCATCTTTGCATCCATAACATACCCTCTTTCTCTCTTCCCTATAGCTTTGCAAAGTATCCATACGTTTGTCAGAGGCTGTCTATGAAGGGAGAGCTTCAACACTTGTGTTGATCCCAGGCAAGGATGCTTTATATCACTGGAATGGGTCCAAGCTGGTCTCCATCAACATCAAGCTGGATGTAGGTGTTTGCAGATCTGGGAGGGGAGCCCTTTCCAASTCTTCGGCCAAACAGACTCTGCTTTTGCAATGTTCTGTCCTGCTGCATTACCTGTCCATACTTCACTTAAAGGATGGTGTTGTATCACCCATATTTTTAGGAGCTCAGGCCCTAATGAGTCCCAGAACAAGCTATACAACAATCCTGTAGGCAGGATACACCCTACTCTTTTCCATCAAACAATACTATGCAGATAACTCAAATGGCAATGGAGGCTTAGGGCAGAAAAAGGCAGATAAGGACCCAAAATGAAACAAACAACYCTACCTCTCTAAGTGGGATGATAACAGTGCAGCAGCCATTTTCTTTGCTGGCAAAACAGATATAACTGTCTGAAGTATACATCCTCCCCGCTGTGTGACAGCGACTGAACGGCGTCCAGAGCGAACAGTCCACAACTTCATGCAGCTTCTCCTTCCTGGGCAATCTGAAGAAGGCCCGAAAGAATTCATTCTGTGCTCTGGCTTCAAGATCCCTTAAGAAAAAGCAGCAAGATCCCTTAAGAAAAGAACGAATCACAAGATCCTGAAAGCCAGGACATACARTGTGAGGTTCATTTTTCCTGTTGGCCTCACCAAGAGCAAGGAACACAGAATAAAAACSCTGTGCACAGCAATCTTCAGTGCCTATGTGAACAGAGCACTAAATGACCAACTTTGAAATACATTAAATGAAAAACATTATCAATAACTGCTTGTTTAACAATAAGGTCAAAAGCAACTAGTATAGTAACTAGGAAGGGAAAGTACACTAATTTGAATCAGCTGTTTTACTGGTTTGGATTTTTTTWAAATCATTATTTAGCCATGCATTTTCTACGGCTGCTGTGTGACTCTACAGACGCAAAGAATTACAAATTTCAGTGCCCAGGAGATAACTAAATCTTTCATCTGATGAAGGTATATTGAGCAGTGGAGATCAGATTAATGTTCCTTGTTTCCCTTCACAGTAGCATTACCAACATCACCCCAGGGATTTGTACCGGCACCCAAAAGTAATGCATTTACTCAATGAGTACTTCCAAAGGGGTCATTATTTGAAGTGTTAATGATGGTGGCATTTACATGATGGAATCCTTGACTTGCACAGGCATCAACCTCAGAGAGCCCTCAGAACAGTTTCAAAACGCAGAACAGTTTCAGGTCACTTACAGATTCATATGGGAATAACAGCACCAGCCACATTCAGTTGGAACTTGGCTTCCTTCCAGCCACCCATCCACATTTATGKGGAAAGAAAAGTTTAAATAAACAAAACTTTCATTACTGAGCTCTGGRTACTTATTTTTCTTCTCCTTTCTTTATGAAGAAGTCTGCAGTAATTYAGAGAACTATGCAATTACATTATAAACAGGCCATGGCTATTAGTGCACCAACAGCAGCTCCAGAAACATTAGGGCTTAAATTCTGTAATTTTATTTACTACAAGTAAATTTTTCCTAGCATGATTCACCTTAGGGAAAAGGGAAAAAAAAAAAAAAAAAAGCTTGATTTTGTGCCATTGAAAGAATTTAAAGCGTGGGCTGAAGCATAACAGGGAGTGGTACCTTGGTACTGTAAATCCCCTCTCCACTCCTTCCTTCACCCTCCTCTTCTGCGGACACCTTCCCTCTACCCCAGCTCTGCTGTTAAAATATAAGTTARGACAAATGAAGCCACTGTCTCTGTAGGTAAATCAATTGTTTGTTTGGGTTTGGGTTTTTTGCAGTTTARTTTAATCCACAGAAAAAGACATAGMCATGTGAAACAGGGAGGAAGACAATCCAGAACAAACTGAGACCTGAGAAGGGAGGATCTGTATCTGCAAGCAACAGAAAAGACAGAATGCGCTCAACCAGCGTTCAGCTTCTGTTTCCTTCTCAAGCATTATCTTCCTTAATAATATTATCCAAAGAAAGCAGACAAATAGTCTCCTGTTTTTACACAGAGAACAAAGAGAAACTCTCTTTGTGAAGAAAGACAAAAAGGTTGCTCCTGAACTAAAATTCCACAGCGAGAGCAACTCTGATAAGTGCCTGCAGCGATCTGCTATTGTGACAAAGCTGGATCAGGATATGCCTCCTAGTTAACTCACCGCTAAAATATTTTCCATTTCTGCACAGCACAGATGAACGCTGCTGATAGCATCTGTAGTCAGGTCTGGTAGAGCTGTGCTCTCCTGCTATTGTGCTGAAAGATAAGACCCTCCCCACATCTAGTCTCGGTTAGGAGGATTTCTAGACCTTTAAGTGAAAAGTTTTATAGAGAAGAGTGGCCTCCATTGAAGCACATACTGTTATTTAAGAGCTGACTGTTTCCTATGCTCCAAAATCTGAAACTTTCTGAGTTTTCAGGATTTTGCTGCATGTCTCTGTGTGGGGTCCATGTGCAGGGCCTTTCAGACAACAAGCCATAGGATTTTAAACTGAARAAGAGTGACATTCTCCACATCAGAAACTAAGTAAATTCACCAGCTGTATYCACTCCCACTCACACTGTACTGGTGGAAGGCAGCCAACCCCAACATCCCTGGAACTGCCTGTCCCCCCATGACTCACACACAGGCTCACACAGGGACACCACAGAGATCACACCACAGCCAGGGCTGCCCCAGAAACAAGTGCTGCAATGGGCCCGCCTGCTTGGAGGAGGGACCCCAGAATGAAAAATGACAGCAGARGGATGAGATACTGTCAGCACCTACCACTATGGGCTCAAACAAGAGATTTTATTCCAAAGCTGAACACCACAAATATATTTTCTGTTAAGCAGGAAAATTTTATGGCTTAAAGGCTTCCCCTCATAAACACAGCCAAACAAAATTAGAGTTGGTTAAAAAAAAMCTCCAACTCACAACTGTAAAAAACCCACAAACAAATTTAGCTCCAAAAATGAGACAGACAACTGTTTAAATATGATACAACAAAGATGGCCCACATCACCAGCTCCCATAGCTTCTATTCAGAGTTTCACAATACCTCCAACACCAAAAAGAAATACAACTTTTCTACTTGCACCCCTACCTGTTTGAAAATTTCTCCTCTCACTTAACAATTACCACRTGGGTTTGATTATTAAGCAAATGCAGCACACTGAGTGGTACTCAACAAAAAATAAGAAAAACCATCCCTATGTAAAAATAGTGTTAATTGAGTATTTACACAAGCATCAGAAGAATAAAAGGTGAGAGGATACAACTGCCTTGTTCCCTACTTTTCAAAAAACTCAGCAATTCCTTCCGAGCACAGCTCTCAACTTGCATGTTACAGGATCATGGAYTGCCTCCAACTCCAGCACTTCAAAGTGAACGGCAAGCCTGAACTGCAGTAACTCCTTGTGCATGACCGCCACGTTACCTTCCTAGAGTTTTAAATCAAAGGAAATAACACACACAAGACTAACAAAATGCCTAAAAGTATCAGGATGCTTAAAATGCTGTCCTCACTGTCAAATGTTTTTCTATGCTTTAAATCCAGCAGAAGCCAACTTGGCAAGATTTTAGCTCTGCTGAGTCACTTTTTGCCTRTCTAAAATATAAACAGACTTGTTGACCTCTTGCTTCAAGAGACTGATTACTAGATTGCTCTTGCTATTTAGACTCCAGAAAAACAGATATTTTAGAAATAACACATCTAACAATATATGCCTTGTTTATTGGAAGAACTGCTGAATTTGTGGGGGAAGAAAGGCTTCTTAYAAGCAAGCCAGATGTTATCTGAGAAGAGCCAATATGGACTTGTCAGGACACATGTAAACTGAGCATCATTCCCTTACACAGCAGGAACACTAGACCTGTAGAGGAAGGAGTTGCAACAAATGTTTTAGCCAAAATTTATGAAAGTTTTGATACATCGTCTCATGGAATTAATAAAACTAGAAGTGACAAAAACTGTTGTACCAAGTCAGTTGAAAAAGAGTACCTTACAATGMAGCCCCTTCAGGGCTTTCTGGTAAATTGGAAGGTTGTACCAAGAGGACCCCCTTGGGAATCTGTTCTGTTCAATGTCTTCAGCAACCTGTGTGATGGATCAAGAGCTTGTTGCTTGATCAACTCTTGATCAACTGCTCAAAACTTGCACTTGATGGAGCCTGGTAGAGGCTAATGAAAGTAAGAACAGGATCAGATTGATTTATATTCTTAATTGTAAGGGATGTTGTGGAAAAAAAGGCATTTAAAATATTTTCAGCAGTACATCATAAGCTTCACAAATGCAGCCATGGAGATGAACTCCACCAGGAGCCATCCCCTGGAGTTACACAGGATCACAGACTGAACAAGAGCCAACAGCCTTGTGCTTACAGGAGGAAGAGTAGCACTGTGCTGACCTGCAGAAGTGCATGACTGCAGCATGGCAGTCACAGAGCTGCAGCAGAGACAGTCACGCTGCTTCTGTCCTGGTCAGCACTGGTGAGGTTTCTGGGGCAATCCTGTATGCCTGCCTCCACAGGGTATCAGTGATGAAYGTCCAGAGAAGAGTGACCAGAATGGCTGAGATCTGGACTGAAAAGAAAATGCTGGCAGAAGTAGGGCAGTGCAGCTTGAAAAAAGAAAGAGAAGATACACATCAACCTCCAAATACACAAATGATTGCTCTGAAGAAAGAAAGCACATCTGATCTCTTTGCTAGTAAGGGGTAAAACAAGAAGTGACAGACTCAAAAAATGCGAAAGATTCAAGTTAGACCTCAGACTTCTAAAAGACAGAACAGGGAAGTACTGATATAGATCCTGATACACCCATTACAGCAGATCCTTAAAATCACATTAGGCAATCACACAGAGATAACCCAAACCCTACCTTTTGCCACAGAGGTGCAATAAAAGGAGGTTCTTTCTAGTTAAGTTTCCCTTGTTGCTCAAGGTTTAAAGCATTCTGAGATTCCCTCTCTGAAGGAATTAATGCAAATTGAAGTGACATTTATGACTTCAAACAGTTTCCATTGAGCTTAGCTCAGTGTTAACAACCTTCTTTGCCCTCACATGAAGCAAAATCATTCTCATCGGTAATTCACAGTTAAACACTAAGAAAAGAAACTCATGTGGTTAGATACTGGGAAAACATACCACGCTTTCAAAATCTTTTTGACACCAGCACTAAAGCTTTTAAATTGTGGGTTCTGCTCTGGAGAATTTCTCACTACATTTGAGAAAAGCAATGGGTATTTTTGCATMCTGAAGGAGACGGAAATTAGAAGTATAAAAAACCTATACCTGAGACTGTTGCAGCCTTCTTTTTAAAAAAGAAAAAATAGTTACCATATGTGTTCCAGTAAAATTGTACGGCATACGCATATATCTGCAAGAAAYGGCATTTGTAGGTACCAAACACCTCAGCTTTACTTTGCTTTTTATGGCAATTWTCTCAATTGCCATTAATCCCTTTGTAATCCATGTTCTGTGTCTTATAATTTCATTAAATAGCACAAAAATTGCATGGTATACCATAATATAATTCGTGTCACAGGCTGYGCACCTAATCCCATGGCCTCTCCCACCCCTCCACTGCTCAGCAAGATGATCCCAAGAGCCTCAGGAGTGACAAAGATTTATAGTTTTCAGAATGTAGAATATACACATCATGATAGCCCTGAAAATGTATCTTTTAAAAAAATATTGAAAAAAGCCTCTCACAAAAAAGAAAGCACAGCAAACAAAAGTCACCTACAGCAACTTCATTAATTTGACGGAGCTGGAGTAGTCCCAATGATGTGTGTGTCTGCTTTCATTTTCATAGATTATTATTTGCTTCCAAATTGTGCACAAGAATTAACAATAATAATTATTAGAGGGAATGTGCTGAGAGGAAAGTAATTGTTCTTACAGTACTACAATGGCTTCGAGAGAAAAAGCAGCAATAAAAGCTTCACACATCAAAAAAAGCACAACATCCCCYCAAAACATGTTAACACAAAAAACCAGTTTCTCCACTCTTCAACCTACAGTCTTGCTTAATTACCTTCCTTGAAAGTGGTTGCTGAAGTGGGACAAAGGGCACCAGATACAAAAACTTATACAACCACTACCTAATCCCTGCAGAGGTAATGGAATTYTGGCATCTTCCATGTTCCTTTTTCTGTTATCCCAAGTCACAGCACAGGTTAGACAACATCTCGATCTGGCAATCTCCAGTAAATATATTTTTGTCCTTCCTTCTCCTCTGTTCCTTCAACTTTTTTTCTTTAGTTGGAARGAAGGAGAGAGAGAACCTGTTTGAATAAACATGTGGGATGGTTTCTCCTGCTTGACTGCTAACAGTCATACTACTTTTCAAAAATGCCACAAGGTACTTACAAATTGATTCCCTGAGAGCCCCTTATTACAGCATATTACTAAGCTTATACTTTTCTTTGCAACTGTAATTTTACTTTCTTTCCATTCAGTCAGTACCACTGATTCAAAGACTATTTTGGGAAGTGATAATGACAAAAATTGGTAGATGCTGAAAAATATCACCCCCCAGGTTTTTGTTACATCTCCTCTGGATTTCTTCCTTGCATCTAACTTTTCAKCCCAAAAGCAGGAAGAAGTGAAATGGTAAAGCATGGAAATGGGGTGAGATACAACCTATCAGAGCCCTACATTTACTAAAGTATATCCCTACAACTCTTGAGCCAAAAGCCTATGGTGTTAAAAACAACCAGTTACACATAYAGTGTAGAAACAACAGTAGCTCTTGTATTCCAAGGAACCCTGGCCATTAAAAAAYGTTTGCAAAGACATTTATGGTTGCTCACCACCATGTTACCTCAACTGAATTCTTCGACATCATGGATGAAATCCTGGTGTCAATGATTTTCCTTATTGTGTGTACATATGAAATTACAGAGGAAGTCCATTTTGGTGTTTTAAACTCCATTATGAAACTTTGCAGAAGGGCTTAGCTGAGATGTATGCCCACCACTACTGTAAAAATGTCCCTCGGAAATAATGAAATGGCTATTTGTCTCCTTTTTTAGGGAAATTATACCATGCATTCCTTAGGTTTTAGTCAGGAGGCAACACCTGAGTGATTCCCTTCAAACCCCTGGCAGAGGGAGAGGAAGGAAGAGCAGGGAAGGGCATGATTCAAGATGAGATAACCTCTCCACTCACATCCCATTCAGAAAAGAAGTATTTTAAATCAGCACCTTAACCTTGATGCCCCAGGCAAATTCCAGTTTCATCCTGCCCATCTAAAATTCCTCAGGGCAGTTTCCCTCCTCCTTTCTCACAGCAGCAAATAAAACACAGAGTTGTGTGTTGTGCTACCAGCAGAGAAATAGCCATCAATCTTTCCCTGAAAGTCCAAAGCATTTCTGTAGTGGGAGAGGAACGTAGAGATGCATTTCAGGGATGCAGGGATAGAGCTGACAATAGCAATATCAAAACTGTGTATTTTTTAAGTCCTGSTTGCTAAGTTGGCTATGGCAATCACATTACTGGGAATTCCATGTTCCAGACATGATCAAAAGCAGTAATTCTAGAGAACTGAAGGCACTCCATTACTAAAATTATAAGCAAAAAAATGCTGCTCTTGAGGGAAGATGGAAAATATCCCTTGCTTCAATCTATCTATGGGGAACAGTACTTTTGAAACATATTAAGAATAAAACAGTGTTGTTTAAGTGAACAATATAAAGTGGAAAAATATATATTGCATACAAGTTAAAATGCACYTTTTGGATACACCATAACACATTATGATGTCTCTTCCATGCCCAATCAAACAAAGCTTTGAAATCTTAACCAGCTAACATATCAAGCCATGAATCCTACTATTGAACCTCTGCTCATAAAACAGCTTAGCTTTTTACCTCTTGGTAATCTGRGTAGGATCTTGCAGGCCTGGATCCAGTTCAAAGATTTCATTATCCAGCAGCCTTCGGAGTGTCACATCTGCCAGTTGCTCCATGATCCTGAAAGCCTCGGCAATATTGAGGAACGTGGAGAAATCGCGCTCTTTATTTGCTGTAGTGACACGGACTGTGTCTGTCATGAAGACATTGGAGGTTCTTTCGAGTTTCTGGACCTCAACCCAAGGAATGATAAGTTTCACTGCAATCCAAGAGAAAAGCAGAAGTGGGCTGGAAGCTCTGCTAATATTTTTCAGATTTGGGAAATAATCAAATTCAGAATGAAATGCATACAACCAGAGGGAGAGACAAACTAGAGAGGAGAGACATACATTTATAGTAAAGACCAAGCACATGCTGAAAAGTCTGTTACGACTCTGCATTCAATCTCACCCACACCAGAAGACGTGTCCTTTCCAGAATCTCTCCCTCAAAATTTTAAGTATTTTTACAAAAAATGCTAGACTGGGGAGTGGTGCCTCTGCAGAACATCTGTAATCCACTGTGCTCCTGACTACTTGACAAGTAATTTCTGCAGCCTGCTTCCTCACCACCAGAAGAAACAGTTCATTTCCAGAGTACAAAGATAATAGGGAAAGGCTTTGTAATCASCCAGAAAGAAAACTGTAGGCAGGTGGAAAACCAATTAAATGCACAGTTACTTTAGCTTTTAAAATAAAGCTAACTCCCATCTGAAAGGAAGCTTTTGCACATGGAGACTGCTATAGAGTTTAATTACTACTAAAAACAGGACATTAAAAAMAGATGTCTAGGCATTGGGATCTTCCCATTTTGGTTACTTTTTACTGAAAAGATGCACAGGCACATCTTGCCCTAAACATTAACTAYAGTCATTTATAGAGAACAAGAAGTGCAGGACACTGTTCTCTATATTTAAAGCTGTTGAGTCATATAAACACAAGTGGTAAACAGAATCAGCTTACTTTAGATAACTACTGCAGGATGTTACTTGCCTCTCACATGAATCTCTGGGTAGAAATTAGGCTGGAAAGGACTTCAAAATAGATTAAATTTCTTCTTAACAACTGTTGGAAGCTTCCCAGGGTTCTCTGTGCCAACAACATCAAGACTACACCCCCTAACATCCCTAGCTGGTCTCCCGATACCAATAAAGCAATAAAAAGCAGTAATAACAAACATTGTCATACATATATATATATATATGACACTTATCCATGATCATTAATTACCTAAGGAGCTACCCTCAGCAAGTTTTCAGTACTACATGAACTGCAGCTGTCAAGATTATTTGCAGATTACATTTTTTCTTACTTAAATAAAGCACAGCTGCATCAACATGCACAGACTGTTACAAATGGTCATAAAATCATCTGTACCAGCCCAGCCAACAGAAGAAAGATTAAACAATGCTGTAGGAACAGCACTGCTGTTCAGGCAGGTCAAAGCCACACAGGCTCTACAGTGTTGGTTATAGAAACAGCACAACAGCCTGTATGGGACCCAAGCCACTGATAAAAGGTGCAAAGTCTTCAAAGTTTCAGAAAAACACAAGTTAAAATAAAAAATGCGAAGAAACCTTGGCACACCCTTTCAAGCTATCTGACAATCTAAGCCTCTGAAATCTTACTAATACTTTGAGGCTTTGATTTTTTGTCCTGGAAACGATTCTCCATGGAGTTTATATTCACATAAGCCATAAATTAATTTCATGAGAAGTTGAAAACAAGTTCTAATATTGCATTCCAGGTCATTTCTACACAAAACGAAATAAGAAGGGAAAAGACTTGCCAGAAGCAGAAGACTTAACACTTTGCCTTTAAAGAGATTTCAGTCTACAATTTGGGGGSACTTGTATAGAGATAAAAAACACAGTTAAGAACTCATTTTATTGCAAGTCATATATTGGGTTTTTTCTCTGTGCTGAATTAAAGAACACAATAAATGTGATTTCTTAGCACTATTTTCAAGACCAGATTTAACCAAATTTAATTTGTGATTGCTACCTGAGAAAAACAGGCAATGAGAAAAAAGGCAAAATTCACTTGTTCTTCATGGAATCAGCATCAGCTTCTCAAACAGTAAMAGCTGGAACTATATTAAGTCTAGATTATTTCCTACAATACGAGTATTTAATAAATGTGACAAAATGCTAGCCCATAAACAGAAGTAAATTGCTTTATCATAATCTAGAAAGTGGGAATCATTTCAGCATATATGCTGCTTCACACTGAGCTGAGAAAGTTTGTTTAACCAAAAGAAAATTCAGGGGTATTTCTCACATTTCCTTGCAAATGTATGGGGACACGAGGGCAACACAACTGACTACAACAGTGAATGAACAGTGTATTTTCCATAGTCCAAACAAAAAGTTGCAAACATGTAATTGTTTGTTGGGTTGGGTTTTTTTTTTGCATTTTCATAATGAATATTACTAAAGATATGAGAAGAAATCTCTTTTTAAACAATACAGCRTGACACTGTACTTCCATTATCATTTAATAAYCTGAGGTACTGCATTAACAAAATTYCTGGAACAATATAAAGGGCTTTTYTTTCTCCCCCSTCCTAYSTCTGTTATTTATTGTTAATAAGTAAATAAGTATCATTTTTGGTTTGTGTGCTTTGGCAGACTGGCTATCTCAGATTTAATGAGAAAAAACCTGCAATGATAACAAGAAGAAATGATTGACAAAGGATATTATTTAATACTAACCATAAAACAAGGAGTTTAAACAAGAATTCACATATCTAGTACRTATCAAGAAATTCCATTCTACTCTTCCCAGCAAAATTCAACTTTTGTTTTTATGATGAATAACGAACTTACCTGCAYTTCAAATATAACTCCTCCACCTTTTGCTAGTATGACAAAATAATTTGCTTGAAATAATAGAAGGGAAGAAAGGACCTCCAACTCTAAACATGTCTTTGTATGTTTTCAGATTTCAAAATTACGACTTAATATCTTCCTTAAGATGCACTTCATTTTTAAACCTACAGCTATATCTMAATATTAAATTCAGATGGAATAGGGCAAAGTTTTCCTAATTGCTGTAACTGACAAATAGTGTTATATTTATAGCAGTACAGGCTTCTACTGCTAACCTTGTTTTAAGTTGCAGCAGGATGAACAGGCATTAAAAGGTTAGCAGTTCATGCACAATCTTACTAAACAGAGAAATGCTGTTAAACAGCTACATTCATTTTTACCATCTTATGTCTGTARCTTTCATTTTTACCTTCCAGTATCTATTCTGACAGGCTTTTCATAACCACAGGATTCTTTCTCCATAGAGGAACATCACAACCAAATCCTTAGAACTTGCTGAACCACCAGAAAGTCTAAAAAGCCCCARGACACACTTCTTGTGACCTTACTGCACTGCTATTCAGAAACACAGACAAATCCCTAAATTGCTGTTGTTTTTCCTTAAAAGCTCAGAATTTTCACCTGGCTCTCCAGAGCACATTCCTTTTATGCTTCCTGGGGTATCTTCAGGCAGACAACTCAGGCATCCCTGGCTCCACCACCCCTTCACTTACCACAGTGTGGTGATGCAGTGACGGCTTCCCTGCCAGCAGAAGGGACCCATCCTTACTCACTATTTCCAGCACTAAAAGTCTCTATTTTAGAACCTGTAGGATGTCTGCTACATTTTAAGGCTGCTGCACCATGCCAAAAAGAAGAACCAGACAGCAACTGTGTCTGCRTGCTCTTGCAGTGTCATTTTTATTACTAAATTCACGCTAAAATACAAAGGCTGAAGTGAAAACTAAACAGGATWTTTCAGCTGAACAACTGAAAACTCAGAAATTAAACTTCAGAGGTGAACTCATAAGGCTTTTCATAACAATCCTGGCTATTCTTGCTTTTAAATGTAGTTACATTTCTAATCTTTCCCCAGCATTCTTATGCATTTACACTTACRTTCTTTGCCCAGGAAGAAGGAATAAAAACAGAGATGATTGATGCTCAAATAAAGCCAGCCTTGCCGAGGAACTTTTCCTTTCCAACAGCAACAGGAATAATAGGTGATCAACTTCTCTGCTTCAGGAAAATTAAATCTGGATTCAAATTTCACCAGGGCTTCTCGGAACTTCTCGGGGTCTTCCTCCTGCTCAGCGAGCTTGCTGCTYGTTTCCTCTGCAATCAGCGCCTGAGTCCGGAACAAGACCACACATCAGGATAAAGCTAAGGCACTCACACTCAGGCAAGTTGCTACAAGCTRCCCATTCAAATTTCAATAATGCAATCCTTTCTTATAAAGAAATTCCAGTCAATTTACAATTTTCACAAATGGAGAAATTTCTCTGSTGCTTGCATATCTCATACATTTTAATGTTCCCAAAGCCTTCCTTTCCTTATAATTTTTTCAGTGAGTCTGGCAGAACCATATCTCTACACTTTCACTATGACTTATGATTGCTCTTTGTTACATACAGAGCAAAAGTCGAGCAACAGTTGTGTATATTGACCAGAACCATTACAAACGTAGTTTCAAGAACATCTACATAAATGTAATTAAGATTCCAAATTTTTAATAGTGGTATTACAACAAAGGAGTTAGGCATGCATTGCACCATGCAGACAAATAATCCATATGTTACAGCACCTAGTATAATATGCAAGTACCAAGCAGTCCTAGTACTCCAAAAGTCAACAGTATGTGCAAGGGTTCAAAACCTGGACCTAACATTAACTGTTAACCAGAAGAATTTTAAATATGTTTTGTGCTAGGTAACAAGCTGTCACTGTGTTATCAAGAGAGATTAATTGTATTTGGTATTTCWGTGTACTTAAGACAAAATGCCTTTTTTTTAAGAAAGCAGGATAAAAACTAGTCTTTGTACAGTGATCTTTTGACTCTGTCCCCTTCTTCTCCAGATTCAGAGCCCATGCAGCTCACAGGAGCAGGGTTGAAATTCACCAAAAGCATTACATTCCTGCAACATTTCCAAACCAGAGAAGGGGTTATAGGCAAAAGAGAACCCCACAAAAACTCTTAGCAAGGAAAAGCTTGCAGCAGGACCTGAGGTACAGYAGTCATTAGTGAATCCACCCCCACCAGTCATCACCAAGCTCCTCTTAGAGCTTGGTAGAGCTTAGAGTATGTATTTCATTAAAAGTAGAGCTCAGGACATCAGGCTTTCTAATTTCTTCCCCACATGCCATTGTTATTTTTAATCTGGTTTATGGTCACAAAATTCCTTTACTTTTAAAATTCTTTAGCCTTCCAATGGGATGTTCATTTCTCCAACCTTGTGGTGAGACAGCAGATTCATGTGCTGGCCACATCAGGTGCAAGAGTCACATAGAAAACCAGTAACGTTTAGGTGGTCAAAACCAATTACAAATGACAACTTCATGTCATTACTTCTAATAWACCATAAGTAATAGGGCAGGGGAGGGTGAAAGTGAGACAGACTCCTTACCTTTACTTTCCCTTTGACAAAACTAACAATATCTTCTTTATTGTCAAAYACAGACAAAGTATGGAGCAAGTTTTGTTCCAGCCATTCCCAGTGCTGGTTTATTTCCTCAGCAGTGGCACCTAGAAAAGCAAAAACAGTACATTGAAACTAGTTCTACAAAACAAAATTGAAAGGAAGGAAAAAAGGTAATAAAATGCACTATTTCATAAATTCATTATGAGAAACTGAACTTTCAACCTCAGAATTCTTAGCAGCAGACAGGTCAAAAAGGTCTCATTCATAGCTGTACAGTTAGAGAAAAACAAAAACCTCATTGTTTTAGAGAATTAATTTTAGTGCTTTTAGTTTTACCTTCTCGAATGCTCACAGCCAGCAAATGCTGAATTAAAAGCCAAAGCAGAAAAACCAGCAGARCTTCATCCTGAGCTGCTAGTCTGCAGCTTATTCTGATACGACGTTCTGTACGTGGCCACTGGAAACCTTTGATTTATGCCCTGTTCCCAAAAATCCCTGATCTTCCTTTCTCCCTCTCTCAATACACACATGCACACCCTTTGAGAGGAATGCAAAGCTCTCTATAATAAATAAAGTACCTAAAAAAAGAGTTTGGTTCAGCTAACACCTAAAGGTTCTACAAGAGCACATTTCTACAGTTTGGGGAAGAAACAAAGCAAACAAATATTTGACTTATACAGCTTTCCACATCTTTAAARCTTCTTTCTCTAAAGATCTGAAGCRTTTGCTGGTTCTTTAAATTCAATGTGCTCACACTAACTCCAGAAATAATATTWCACTCACTACCTATTTGYTTTGGCTCTTTCTGCTTGAAACTGAATTATGTCTGCATGACCCGATCACAGAAAAGTCATAGCAAGATGGGCACCATGCAGGGCCATCAAGGGAAAATCTGTCCCCTCCAAATCTTACTGGTCAGTAATTAGGCATCATATGTTAAAAAGTAAAGGCAGTAATAGTCGCTTCCCTTAGTGCTTTGCTTGTGGAAGAAAGAAGAGAATAGTTGCATGTAAGAGACATAAAAATCACACATGAATATAATAATAAAACTAATATCAAATAGAAGACCCATTATCTCAAGATTTGTTTTGTGTGTACATCAGTGATAAATCATGTTGCCTCACAACAACAAAAAATGATTATTTTAGGTAAGGATTTTCCACTTCCCTCTGATCTGTTTTCCATGCATAATGCCAACTGGCAGGGAAAACTTCCAAGCTTTAACTTCCCTGACAGGAAGGTCTTGTAATGGAATGCTTAAATATCATTAATCAAGGTTAAATTAAGATTTAAAAAAATCATAAAATTAGAGACACTTAAATGTTGTTTAGGTAAAGAAAACAAATTACAGAAATGTTTAAGAACATCAGAAGTACAGTAATTTTATACTGAAATGGCTGCACAAAGCAAATACTGAGTTGAATTTTTATTTCTGAGCAATCTAAAACATACCAAGTGTATGGGCAAGCTGTCAGGCTGCCTCTTGTGAAGTAAGCTGCGAGCAAGATCCCTTTCATARAAGCATCCACGCTGCTGGGACTGCTCCGAGCCCAGGAAGCAGCTATATCCCACAGGGACTGCTGCAATCTTTCCTGCCTGCCTCCAGGGTTTCTGCTCAAATACCAAAAGATCATTTTGGCCCTTCCATTTTGTCAGGCCAACTCAACTTYTTGAATCCCTTCTTTATTTCTAATTTCCATTTCATAGTCTAAAGTTGTCCTGTGATTTGACCCAAGCATTGTCAATCTCTTCCTTATTTCCATTCCTTATTCCTCCTCCTGTGTCGATGCTCTACACAGCATTTTATTCCACCTTTTACCCACCTCCTTCATCTGCTCATGCTAAGTGTTTTGTCTAACCACTGCCTCATTCCTCAAAATCTTTTCTTTGAATCCAGTTCTCACCAACCCCTTTGCTCTCCTCTCCTAAAATATTTTTTGCTTGACTGGGACTTGAGTTTCTGTTTTGCTTGTGAGCCTACTGAAAGGAAAATTTTAAGTGGCTCYACACAAGCAGTGAGGTTAGATTTTTTTTTTCCTGTACTGGTGTAACATGATTAACCATTTAGATTAAAACATCTCTGACAGAACAGCMGTGCAGGAATCAGACTTACAAGCAGCCCTATGAGATTTGCAAATGTCTGTAACACGGATATGACCCTTATGCATATATTATYACTCCAACCTTCAGCTCCTGAATAGAGGACTGCCAACATACAATGAAAAATGTCATTTTAATTAACTGCCTAATGACATGATGGCTATCCACAATGAATTCACMCTGGGAGACTGGAAGGAGTTCAGAGAGCTGCTCCTTGCCCTCACTATACAACAGCAGGACCTYAATTTGACTCATTGCTCCTTCCAAAGCCAACAAGAGACTCCTAACACCCTGTTTGCATTAAATGCCTCGCTCACACAGGGCAGAGCTGGGTGAGCAGYGATGGCCACTTCTGCGTGAGTAATGTCCTCCTCCAGCTTCCCAAGAAGGGACTGGGTAATGTTCCTCTGACTCCTATTGCCAGCTCTCCCCTGGATACTCATGTCAGGGTTTCACAGCAGCAATATTATTCACAAACAGCTTCTGCTGCCATGGTTCTTTATTTCTGCACAGCTCTGGCAACCATGTACGTTCTACCCACACAGTACACAAAACAGACCCCTCTGCTTTCTGCTCTATTACTATAAACYTCATTTTCTCAGGGATGAGCATCCATTCAGAAGAGTCAAAGAGAATTATAGAAAAAGTTAATCATGTAACTTTGTCTCAGCAAAATCTYWRSCMWTYCMAMCMRGSMARRKTKKYMWTTKKWRWTYCMWYWAAAAAWTKRAAAAAAAAAMCCYWAMMAAAAAAAAATTCTCTGTGGACAGGGCAAGGAACAGCCCCAGAAAGGAGTACTGCATATGTTCAAATAATCAAGAAGCCTTGATGGCAACACTTTTCCAACAAAAGCTAACTGGCTTCATCACAGGACTGTAATAGCATGAAGCTCTTAAATTTCTCCATGAGATGGCATTACTTAAATATAAAAAGGAGGCAAGTAAAGATAGAAAGCACAGAACAATTGCAAAACAAAGAAAACCTAGCCAAAAGAAAAATAGCACAAATAGACTTTACGCAAGCTTCTTCACACACAGGGAAAAATTCCCAGTATTAATGGGAAACATGCAGAGGGATTTCTGCTGAACCAAGTCAAAATGGTTAGATTCTTGCACAGAAGAAAGGTTTAGGGTGAATATACAGACTGACTCTTCCATTTGAAGGACTACTTTGTCAAACAMTTTCAATAACATGTCAACATTTATATTACCTAACTATTTTATGGCTTAATCTGTATAAAAAAAGAACAGAATAGAGTATTTTCTACAACATCTACAACATYCTACAGATCTTCAGATTTACAGATTCTACAGATCTACAACAATATACAATGGGAAAGGTTGAAAAGGAACACAATGGGTCATCTGGTCCAATCTCCCRGGTAAAGCAAGGTTATCCCAGAACACATTGCACAGGTTTGTGTGCAGATGGTTCTTGAACGTCCCTGGTAAGGAATGTCCCTCTCCGGGCAATCTGTTCCAGTGCAGTCATGCAGTTCCATGGTCACAKTAAAGTTCTTCCTCATATTCAGGTGGAACTTCCTGGTCATCAGTTTCTGCCCCTTGCCTCGTGTCCTATTGCTTGGCACCACCTAGAAGAACCTGGCTGCATCCTCTCGGCACCCTCCTTTTAGATACTGATAGACAAGATGAGGTCCCCTTCTCACCCATCTCACCTCGAGGCTGAACAGGCCCAGCTCCCTCAGCTTTTCCACATAAGAGAGRCTCTCCAATCTCTTACTCATCTTTGTGGCCCTCCACTGGACSTGCTCCAGGAGCTCCATGTCTCTCTTGCACTCAGACCTCAGAACTGGGCACAGCACTCCAGATGTGACCTCACCAGGGCTGAGCAGARGTACAGGATCATCTCCCTTGACCTGCTGGCAGTGCTCCTCAGTGGTCCCCAGGACACCATTGGCCTTCTTGGCCCCAAGGACACACTGCTGGCTCACGTCCACCAGGACCCCCATGTCCTTCTCCACAGAGYTGCTTTTCAGCAGGTTGGCCCCAGCACTGGATGGTGTATTCCTTCCCAGGTCCAGGACCCTGCACTTGCCTTTGCTAAAATTCAGACATTTCTTTGTTCAACCCTCCAACCTGTCAAAGTCCTTCTGAAGGGCTGCACAGCACTCTGGGCCATTGGTCACTCCTCCCAGCTTTGTGTCACCAGTGAATTTGCTGAGGAGGTATCTGGTTCTTCACCCAAGTCATTGGTGAATAAGTGGAACAGTACTCGGCCCAGTATTGAACCTTGGGGACAGCACCAGTGTCAGGTCTCCAATCAGAGCCCTCTGGGCTCTGTCATTGAGCTGTTCTCAATCCACCTCASTGCCCACTCACCCAGCCCACACTCCCTGAGTTTGCCCATGAGGATGCTGTGAGAGGCAGTGTCWGAAGCTGTGCTGAAGGCAAAGTACACAACATCCACTGCTCTCCCCTCATCCATCCAGGCAGTTGTTTCATCACAGAAGGCAACTGGGTTGGTCAAGCATGATTTACCTCTAATGAAACTACGCTGACTGCTGCTGATCACCTTCTTGCCATCCATGTGGATAGAAATGGCCTCCAGAATGAGGCATTCTACCACCTTTCTAGGGATTGGGGTAGGGTTAACTGGACAGTAGTTCTCTGGGTGCTCCTTTTTGCTCTTGCTGAAGACTGCGGTGACATTTGCTTTCTTCCAGTCCTCAGGCACCTCCCCTGATCACCAGAACCTTTCAATGATCTTGAGTGGCCTCGCTATGCTGTCCTCCAACTCTCTCAGCACTCATGGATTATCCCATCAGGTCCCAGGGATCTGTGGCTATCAAGCTTGCCTAGTTTTTTTATCCAACCCAATCCTCCCTGAGCAAGGGAAACTCTTCTGTCCAATATTCCTTTAGCCTGGTGTCCTGGGTCAGAGATTCTAAGGGCCTGGACTGGTCAGTGAGGACCAGTGCAAAGGAGTTCGGTACCTCTGCCTTCTCTGTGTCCTCAGTTAACAGGGTCTGTCCTTCATTTAGTAACAGGCTCACATTATCCTTTGCTTTCCTTGTGTTACTGATGCATTTCAAGAAGCCCTCCTTGTTTTCCTTGAAATCCTGGGAATTGTCTAGTCCAAGTCCTGATCACWTCAGGACTGACCAAAAGCTGAAGTTATTAAGGACATTGTCCAAAYGCCTCTYAAACACTGGCAGGTTTGGTGGGACATCAACCACCTCTCAGAAATAAGCCTGTTCCAGAGTTTGGCCACCCTTTCATTAAAGAGATGATGCTTCCTAATGCTCCCCAGTCATAGCTTTGAAACCATTCCCAAAGAAAAACTGTTGCAAATTTCAATGCAGAAGGGATTAGTGCATAACAGATCAGGAATTTGATATTCCCCCTTCCCCAACAACTTTACCTCCTAAATCTTCCGAATGTTCCAGTTATATGTCCTTATAACAAAGTGTGAGAAGACATTTCACAGTAAGCAAATGAAAGATTAGACTGATGAAAGCCTAGACTAAGTAGCTTCTTGCTGTAAGGGACAACTACTACTGTAGGAAAAGCTATGCATATGAACAGAACCGCAATATTTTGCAACAGAGAAAGTAACCGCAGCAAGCCACCCTCAGCTAAACAAGTCTTTCATAGAAACTTAATGGTCCTAGGTAACACTTTTTCATAATTCCTATCTGTGATTTTAACCAGAGGTTAATTTGGTTGTTAAATAAGCTTTCCACACATACACAACTAGCTGGGGTTACCTTGAGCTTYCAGGACATGCAGACACCATGCTCAGAATCTATTTGGGGTTTTCCATCTGTGACTCACCAATAGCTATGGCCCAGTAAACTTCTGATCCGTTCAATAACTCACCACATGCAATGGCAGAGTAAACCTGTGAGCCTGGAACTTGGAGTAAAATTCGAAATGGAGCAACGCGTGCATTAGAATCTAACACAGCATCCAGGGCACCAACCAAGCGACCTGCAAWGCAGAAAAGGGGAAAAGAGGATTAGTGCCAGTTTTCACCTCTGTAGCCTGCAAGCTGTTTCACATTTAAAGCCGTAAAATTAAAAATACAGAATGTAATTATAACRATTCTTTCCCAGTTATATGCTGTGATTTACAGGTGCTCAGAATGCAAAAGGCAAACTAGATTAGAAGATCAAAAGCATATAGAATTATCTGCATTTCTGGTTTTGCCTCATATATAGGTATATAACCACAGAACTGAAGCGGAAAGACCTGAGGGCATCTTAAGAAGTTACTGTTCCAGCYCCACTCTGAAGTTGGATAAGTGCACCTAATGCTTCAAATGGTGTCTGTCTAACCTGTTCTTCAAAGCCTCCCCAAACCAAGATGCAACAACTTCCCCAGGTAGCCTCTTCCACCATTTTTATTAAGAATCCTTACAAAACAAAAACAAAAACAAAAACAAAAAAAAAACCCACAACAATGGAAAAAAACCAAACAACACCAAAGCCACCCCACCCAAAACAAAAACAACCCTACCCCAAACAACTCAACTGCCACAATCTTAAACTTTCTTGCTGGAAATTAATCTTGCTCTCTGGAACACGCAGAGTAATTGGCCACAGGCATTTTTGATGTTAATGTCTTCTGACATAATGAAAAAGTAACATCATGGTTTCYTCACMTTTAATGATTTCTCTTTTTCTAAASAAACCCCAATCACCTCATATCTTCCTTATGGGTCATATTTTTCAAATAGCTCACTGTTCTTGGACTTACACTGGAATCACTCCAGCTTATCTTTAAGCATGGCACTCAGCTGGGCCTAATGCTCACTGCTGCTAAAGTCTCAGCCACTAGCAGAATGGAAGACCACCTCCTGTATCTTGCATACATGCCACTGTATCCAAGAAAACTTGTTGCAGTATCCCACTGTAAATCAGCACGTAACTTCAATAYAGGCAAATTCATTTTCAAGAACTGGAACAATTGCTGACCCCAAAAAAGACTTTCCAGTCTGGAGGACACCTGAGTTGCTGGCATTTCTTGCTACCCATTCCCCTGAGCAGGCAAAACCAGGATTTCCATGAAAAAGTTATCCAAATGCCATGATTTGCAAGCTGGCACATTAAACTAACTCACTTATGGTGCTTACAAATAGCARTTCAGGGAAGTTATATTCTATTTTCCTGTGCATTCTGCAGAGAAACATTCTCCTAAGGAGAGGGATGGCAGAGAGTGAGGAATGGCTTTACCATGTTTGTTTATGTCACTAGAGTGTCTAGAAAATTTTCTGCAGTACTTTATTTTCCCTTTGCACATGTAACKTTTTCAACCTGCTGTATTTTTGTTCCTTCACCATTAACCCAACACAAAAGGGAATAACCTCTGTCTCCAAAAGGTCTGCCAGCCCTTGGCACCACGTGCTGTTTTAAATACGGCATGCTCCAGACCATCACCTAAGTGATTAATGAAAATAATGGAGAGCTTCAAAGTCCTCATTCTAATTGCCTTCGGACTTGGAAAACAAACAGCTAATTAATTTGAGTATAATACAACCAAACAAAATTGCAACCACTTTCTGGTCTACAAGYTGTAAGAAGTTCACATAGAACAGCATCAATAACCTTCTAAGAGCAAAGAAAATTACAGTAAGTACTTCCTCCTTGCATCCACACACACCATCAATGATGCTTTCAAAATCAAACAGAAGCTGGACACAATAGGTCTTAAACTATACAGTTTTAATATTCTTCCACARCAGTTTGCTTCTCACTTAAGTAAGTGACCAGATTTAACACCCATCTATTTAAAATGGAAATCTGAATTTGCAGACTGACAATATGTATAATACCTGAAATTGCTAAGTGGTCTCCTGTAACTASAAGAAAAAAGCATAAAACCTCGTCCTAGTATGAAAGGTAGCAAATTACATATGCTCACAGAAAACAAAGCAACAACTTCACTGTGCAGTCTTCGAAACAGCTGGATTAAAGCCAGTGAGAGAGCATAAAAAAATGCAGAGAACAAAAATAGGGTTTAACTTTCAAATTTCAAAAGACTTGTGACACTACAGGAAAGAAAAAGAAGAAATTTATGTCCTGTACATGTTTTTCCTGTACATGTTTTTCCCTGATGACAGACCTAGGAAAAACATTTATTTTTTCATTTCAATAAAGTCATGGAAAAAAGTCAACTAAAGCAAGGGCTACCAAAATCCCTACAGAATGCTTAATGACCAACTGATTTGTAAAATACCTTTTCTTTTTTTCAATAAATCATGAAAAAACACATGAAAACACAGAAGTAGCTGCAAAGTTTTGCYTTCCTTCTTAGCCTGTGCAAAATTAATTCCTTTTTCTCTTCCTGAATATCAGACCAGAAAACCCAATTCCTCTTCTCACTGTTTACTTCTGCTTACAATTTCCATTTTGCGTACAAACTATTAAAAAGAAACCCATTCCTCCTCCAACAGTACAAAGAAATTATAACCTCCCTTGTCTAAACTATCCACAGCAAAAATATTAACTAAGGATGGCAAGAAGGAGACAGAACTAAGATGCAAAGAGAAGAAAGAAAGAGTGTGGCCTTCAGGATTCCTGCCAGAATAAAGCYCAGGTGGCCTGACTCCCTTAGGGGGGTTTGCAATGTCACAGAAATCCCCCACACAAACCACTCTAAGCCATTGCTGTGGCTGACAGGGAGTCCTGTCCTGTCCCACCTCTGCCAGGAGGGGCTGTGGTGGGGTTGATGCAGAGGGGACATAAGGGCAGCAGAGGAAAAGGAGAGCAAGTACTGCTAAAGCTGAGCAAGCATCAACAGCGGGCCCCATCCCCATGTTGAATCTCCTTTATTTTGCAGATGAGAGACTGAGAAAGGTRRAGAAYGGGGAAAAGAGATTACTAAGAGTGYGTATGCAGAAGCATGAAAAGGAKTCAACACTAATACATACACCYTGGCCTAATATGGTAATTTGGTTGAAACTGTAGTAGCAAGAAAATTACAAAAACTAGAGGCAAAATTATTCCAGTGCAAGTTGCCTCATAATTCATTTGGGTTAACTTTTGCATCAAAACACTGAAAAATCAAACAAGTACACTGATTTTGAAACATGCTTTGAAAAATACCCAGATGAGTGAAGACCTTTCTCATAATATGTCCAAACAGTTTGCTCCATGGAAGGATCTCTTATAAAACAAAATCTATTTAAAAAACAAAAGGGTATCTGGCTTGCAAGTATATATAAATTACATTAAGAGCCTCTGCCTCACATGTTGATGCATCAGCTTGCCTTCAGTCTGGGTAATGCAGACCTCTTCCACATCACAGGCAACACTGAAACCATTTATACTACTGGACAGCAAAACATGAAAAGGAAACAGAAACAGAAGAGGAAAAGAAAGAACTGCTAGTCTGGGTTTCTTCTCAAAATCCCTTTTTAAAATTTTTACTCTATATGGGAGAAGATTTTTTGGAGGAACTWAGAATTCAGAGTACCTCTTCCCCTTTAACAAGCCACTTCAACTTGTCTGTCTTTTGACCTCCCAAGACACAGAAGTATTTCAGGAAAAGCAATTAACTGTACAGTAACTGTACTACCAAAAGCTGCAGAAGTGGGTTTACAAAGCCTGTCACAAAAGACCACTGACAGAACATTGCAGGTTCCTCAAAAGGTGCAAGTTTCTTCATGCAGAAAGAATACTTTTAGGCTAAAATTCACATGCAAATGTCCCGTGTAATATGCATATTTTTAAAAAATAGGGAGAACACAGGAGAAGTGGAAAGATACTTTTCCACTGAAACTATACGCTTCTCCTCAGTAAATCTAATCACTTTAGCTGAAAGCTGGATTTCAGATAGAGGCAACATCTATACATATTTTTCAGAAGTAAATTTATAAAACKTATCTGGAAAGCTTACCCATGCTTTACTTGGTAGTTTTTATCYCACTGAAACATCTACTTTCATGTGTATTTCACTTGAATAAAGAACACTGGATACCCCCAAGTAAATGTACTTCCAATTGCACATTCATTTGTGGACACATATATGGATACAATAAAATAAATTGAAGCATAAAAACTAGCAAGGAACCATTTCTTCAAAGATGAAGAGTAGTGCWCTTTTGAAAGTTCATTTGAGAATCTGATCCTTGTAGAAATATCCTTGATTATTTTTTTGTGTGTACGTGTGTGAAGAAATGCTCAACAAATTCATGGTGCATGATGTCCTCTTTGTGTTTTATTTGGTTACAGGTTGACCTCTGTAAAGGGAAAACAGTAYCTACCTGATGTAGAATTTGAAATGGTTATATCCCCATAGAAAGATAAAAGATCCCATTACAACTTATATTGTGTCATTTTCATAACTAATCTAGGAAAAGGAACATGTTTACAGCAAGTTAACCTAAAACCAACTTCAACTAAATGTTCCATATCTTTCAAACTAAAGAATGCAGGTTCCTTTCCCAAATCACTGTTAATCATCCACATGGGATTTCAAAAATCATTTTAAACATCCGAGACACAGAGCAAAGGTTGAGTAAATCTGAGTTCAAAGTAGAAACTCAAACTGAAAAACTGTTATTTCCATCTTTACAACAATTTTCAAATGGAAGTCCAAGATACTTCCTACATACAGCAAGACAATTTCTACCTACCTCCATCATATTTTAAAAGCCTTAGAGGAAAATTTTTGAGAACTAGTCAAATGCCTTCCCATAAATGGGATGGTCACTTCAGCAGCTAAACCATTCTGCAAGGCAGAGGGACTTGGACTGATCACTTAGAAGTCTGGGACCAATAACTTAATAAAACCCTCTCAAAAATTAAAAAGGCAAAAGGCCAAAGCTGCCACTGCTTTTTTAMGGGGGGATGGGTGTTGTGGTAGATGAAACCACCCCAGAAAATGCTGAAGGGCTGGACAGCCCTGGATGGGGAGTGAAGAAGGAAAGAAGAAAAAGGAGAATTAAATCTAAGTGACAAGGAAGCCTGCAGTATCACAACACTCAGCAAAGTTATCCTTTCAGTTCTACTTGGTTTTTAAGACATTTGGTCACCACAGCAAGGATCTTTTGTTTAACATAAACTCACATCCATTATAAAGTGRGGAATGAAAACCAATGTAGTTCAAAGAAGCAATTACACGCAATTAGTTGGTAAGAAATTCTGATGGCACTTTTAAAATCTGGGGAACAGCAGGTGACATGCACTCACAGAGGCACCGCTTCCCACACAGCCCTGAACCTCCCATATCAAGCATTTAAACCCTCTGTGCCAAAATTAAAGGGCTGACAAAGAAGACAGAGTCCAGCCTGTGACTCCAGCATCCTAGGGAACAGCTTTTGTCACTGTGCAAACAAACTGACTGCTGTGGTAGTTTGAAGCAGAGAGAAAATTGTCCTTCCACTTCTCCTAAGTCTACTTGGAAAAAAAAAATACTTGAAAATTCCACTGTACCTGAGACCAGCTCAGCTGGACAGATGTGCAACAATGCCTGACTTAAGAGCATCTGCCAAATCCAGCCCTTCTAAGAAAACAGGCAGAGGACCACCAYCATACAAGGACCCAAACCAGGTTGCCAAGATGCTCAGAGAATCCAAAGCTGAGGCTTCTCTCGGCTGCAAGCACCTGGCACTTCCAGAGGCAAGAAAGTGATGGCACCACATGTTCTCTAGGGACAGCAGTGACTGCTCAGGCGCTGCTCTGCAGGGATGTTGAAAAGAGCAGTTGATGGCTACACTCACTCATACCAGGCCAAAGCCATGTTTAAAGCACTGATGCCCTCTTTTTTTTTCAATCACACTAGATCATTTTATAAGACAAAACCACCAAATCCTAATTTGAGATTACAGACACAGACCAGCATTGCTCCAGTACAAAACCATGAAGTGAAAAGCATGCCTTTGAATTCATCCTTGGGAGMTCACTGCTGCATGTTACATCAGCTCCACCAGAGAAAACTGAGGGCAGAAAGAAAAATAAGCCCAGCTGTTAAAAAAAAAAGCTATACATTATCCAAAAGGAGAAAACTCTTCCCAGGAAGTGGAAGGACTAACAATACAGGTTGCTTCCCAGTGGCTGCAGTTTTGCAAGGCGAGTTAATAGCAGCAGGAGTTACTCTAAGCTGTTAAGGCATGTGAATTGGGAGAAAAGAACAAATCAGACAATTCAGACGATCATAAAAATTAAGGTTTTTTTTTTTTTTTTTTTTTTTAAGGACAGTGAAACTGAACTAACAGCTTCAATAAAGCGGAATTCATCTTGGCTCTGAGGCAGAGAAGCACTTCATACCCTGAATCCTAATTACACTTCTTCACATAGCTTTCTCCATCCCACAATGATTTGCAAACAATTAGAGTCTCACAATAGCCATGGTGGGCAGCAATTAGCCGTGCTAGAGGAGGCAAGTAAACTGGCTGAAAGAACAGCCCACCACCAGGCAGAACACAGGGAGCGACACGTGGATGTGCCTGTTCCCTACCCCCCGCTGTCCCTATGCTCCAGAGCTGGAACAGAAAGCTGCTTTTCACACCAACCGGGATAAACTCAGCCTGACAAAAAGGAACTCCTGGGACAGCACCAAAAAGCAGGGATTGCTTGCCTGGCTCTTCAAGGCATCTCAGAAGCTCTCCCTAGGACCAATGTCCTTGCTGAGAGAAGGATGGGGAGAGGGGGAGGGTTATGAAGCTGATTTCTACCGTGTCTCAACCTCCCCAGGAGCTCTAACTTGTGGCCACAGYCCCATGGGTGGCCCAAGGCAAGACCCAGAAGACCACTGCTGTCTCCATCCTCACCTCCTACAGCCCAGCTAGAGAAAGCCAGGCCCTCAGCTTTACAGGGTAAGGTGGAGGCTTTTGAACGGCACCAAGGTAGGATACAGCCCAGGGCATGAAGCTACTGCCGGCCAGCGGCGAACCCCAGCATAAATGTTTGAGGACATCTCTAGATCTTTCATATCATCTTGATATGATTTCTCTGAAAGTTCAAAACTCAGATGTTTAGCAGGTTGTTACTTTCACTCAGGCCTCTCTAAAATGCATGGTTTGATGGATAAGAACACCATCATTTATGCAAGACCACTAATGACAATGGCTTAATGCTTTATACCAATCACACTGTCTTTATTGAATTTTGCAAAATTCAATAAACAGGTTTTGATACAATACAGAACCCATTAGAAAGTATTTCTTATTACACTTCTACCACCAAAGAAGAGAGTTGCAAAACTTATTTGGGTAAGTATGTCAGAAAAAGGATGAAGGAGGACTCCTCCAACGGCTGTAGGAAGGCTCTGTTTCCTTTGAAATGATAAGGACTCACCACACTCACAGATAAGCACAGAAAACATCAGATTTCCCTAAAGACCTAATGCTCCAAGTATTTAGTCACCCAAGGAAATACTCAATGTCCAAGCCCTTACATTACTTCCAATGCAGGCCTTGCCAGATCAAACACAGCCAGTTGGGTAAATCGGTTTCTGTCGAGTTGGGACTTTTTCAATCTGGCATGYAGAAACAAATAGTAACAAATTACTTAACCATTATGCCTAGGTGCCAGCGCTCCAGGGAAGGTGGACATGAGAAATGCGGGGAGTTGAGGCATTTCACTGTGGAGGCTGGTGTCCCATGGTCCCCACGACKCCTCTATCCCTGGATGTGATGCCAAGTGCTTGCATCAGACAACCACATGCAGARGGAAAGACCACACTGGGGGAAGAAGTGAGATGAATTACGCACTGTCTCTCCTGGAATGGTGGAAATGGCATCACCACCCTGGAGCACCGATTATTTCTCCCCAGCACCACCTCCCCCCAGGCTGTTTCCCCAGGTGGGCATGATGCCATGGCAAAGCACTCACAGCTGTTTATCTCAGTTCTCTGCCATCAGTCCAGGTCAAGCCAAGYCTATTTTTATAGCCCTGAAGGCCACTGAGCCAAATGCTTTGATTCTCATGTTACAAGTAAAAATACCTGAAAATGTTTTCCACCTGAAAATGGACAAGAAGATGGGCTATACAAGCTGCCCCTGCAGCCCSATATATTATTCAGACATGTGGTACTACTTGGGGCAATATGAAAAAAGTCTCTTTCTTTTTTAGTGGGTGCTGTAAATAATACTGAATAGACCAAAGTAGTGCTATATTAAGTCTGCCACCACAGATATGCTCAATTATTTTATAGGGAAGACATTTTTTCCTATGAGGGTGGTGAGACACTGAAAAAGGCTGCCCAGAGAAGCTGTGGATGCCCTATGCTGAAAGTGTKGAAGGCCAGGCTGGATGGGGSTCTGAGCAACCTGGTCTGGCAGRAGCGGTCCCTGCCCACAGCACAGAGGTTGGAACTAAATGGTCTTTAAGGTCCTTCCAGTCCAAATCATGCTAGATTTTCCTGCCTTTTTCTGTGCCATCTGGCCTCCACAGCATGAAAATAAAAAGCCATTGTAGCTGTTTACTGGATTACTCTTGCACAAGCTGGTGGTCAGCCCCTCCACCGGCACAACCCAGCCCCTCCTTTGCATGCCATGGGTACTTCCTCACCTTTAATATTAGCACTTAACACAATACTAATATTTCAACACCAGTACCTGCATTTCACCTTAGCCATCTCAGCACCACASTGGGACGTAGAAGCAGGAAACTCACCCCAGAAAGGAAAGCAGAAAGGGCCAGAGCTGCACACAMAGCTCATGGGGCTCAGAGGTCAGGAACTGGAGTGCCCGACTTTGTAGGTAGTAGCCTGGCACCCTGCTCCTATCCTTCCTTCCAGCTCATGCCCCTGGCCAAACACCATAACAGAGAAGCCATCCTCTTGGGAAAGAGCTTCTCACTATGCATTCTCCTTAAAAAAAAAGGTAACAGTAAAATAAAGAGATAAAAAAGGGGAAAAAAACCTGCTGATCTGAATTCCAGTTGTGGGCAAGGCCAGATAATGTTTTGACAAGAGTCCAAGCTTTCAATAAAGTATGCATATTTCTCTTTCTCTCCTGTGCAAAGYTTCAGAGAGCTGTTCCTTAAGGAAACAAAACCATGAATGCAGGCAGCAAGCATTAACAATATCCTTTATTGACATCAATATTGTGGCATCTTCCTCTCCTCAAACTGCTTCATTTAAAATGGAAGGGTTTGGTTTGGTTTGTTTTTTTTCATTAGCACTTAGATTAAGCCTAACTTATTTTGGTATCCTGAACATATCTTAAGACAAAAAGGCATGTTTTGAAGACTGTATTGGGACACATATTTTAATAAGATTGTATTTAATATGCTACTCATTTTGCCTTCTGCCCCTCCAAAAATAAAAAAAAAAAAAGACTAAGGGCATTCTCATTTGCATTCCCTAGTAAAAACCCAAGTCTTCATGCTGGAAGTCTTCACTTTGTTCATGTTTAACCCATATTTTTAATTTGTTACGATATTTTGCCTTACTATTCTTCCAACCCCAATTTTCAGCTCAGGGCACTTTCCAAGCTGGATACAGTCTTGAGTTGTTTGCAGCTTGAAGAGGATGCAAGCTCTTCTGCTACGATGTAATGAACAGGGGCAATCTAGATGAATTCTCCATCTGAGTTGCAGGAATCCTCAACCACTGTGGTGCTCTTGCTGCCTTTCCCAGAAATAGACTSCATTATGAAATTATTTACTTCAGACCTTGGGAGATATGCAGGGCCACTAAAAGCTGAGCTATTGACAATGATTACAGGACTGCTTGGACCGGAGAGTATGAAAGAGCAGCTAAAGATCTTTTGATTTTGAATTTCCAGGAAAAAATCCCAGACCTTATCAATAACTATTTCTCTGTATGCATTAAAAAAACACTAACATCCAGGCAAAGGGAAAATAGGGAAGAAAGGTCTTATAACACAACTCAGCAATTCTACATTCAGAACCAAGAGGTACTCCRTAGATGAGTTCAAAAGCTATTGCCCTGCCAGAATTTTAGTTAAAAGAAAAAATTAAATYCTAAGATGGAACTTGGAAATGTATTTATCATGCCTACCACATTTTTTTAATTAAAGTAATAATAATGTTTAATTCATATAAAGAAGATGGTTTTTTTCTGCCAGTGTATCATCTTATATTTAAAGTTGTGAACCATAAAGCTTTGTAAGAGCTGAAAAAGAAATCAATTTCCTTTCAAAATGTTCATCCTCTGCAAGCTGAAAACAACGCAAGACTATATCCAGCTTGGAAATTGCCCTGAGCAGAAAATTGAGGCTGGAAGAATAGTAAGGCAAAATATCATAACTAAATTAAAAACATGGGTTAAACATGAACAAAACACAATCTTTTATTGATCTACTTCAAGCAAGAAGTTAAAGAAGCACTGTATCTTAACCAAACAAAAAGCTGCTTGAAACAAAGAGTTCATTTTAAAGTCTTATTTAACCTTTTTTATAAAAGGAAAGATTCACAAGTGTTGCTAAGTGGGTTTTTATATGCTAAGAGTGTGTAATGTGAAGTACTGTGTAAACAAAAACTGCAACACTAACTGCTTGGGAAGAGTGAAAGATTATTCTCAGTCCAGCACTTGTGATGAAATACTTCCCAACAGATCCCAGAAAAAGCAGTTTTGCCACAAAATGCAGAAAACTAATCAAAACAGAAAGTGCATGAAGGTTTCAACATCCCTTAATAAAAATTAAAGTAGTGATGCACTTAAAGACTAAACCATCCACATGGCACTTGGCAATATTTCTTACTACTGTTATCTTAAACTTATCTTCATATGTAACCTCAGAACCAAAGATATTGGCAAGTAAGAATTTCACCTGTTCACCATGGCTACATCCCAAGCCTTTTCTGCAGGGATCACTAAAGGGATCCTCAGTTACGCAAAGAAAACCCCAGAATCAACAGAAATYTATAAGTGAAACTATTCTTTTAAATATATAACTTAAAATTACTTACTAGTTAAAAAATTACAATTCAGATTTTTAAAAGTATTTCTAAACATTTTCAGTTCCCTTATTAAGTCTCTGATCCAGCAGAGCTATCAAGTAGTAATGTGGCAAGTTAAATATTTACTTGAAAAAGCACATCCCTAAGGAACACAGAAACCAGAATGAGACTGGTCAAGTAATGAAGACTTAAATACAACCTCCATCATTGTTTGTACTCTGCATACAAAGCCCAGTGTGCATTTGGTAACTGCCCCAGGACACAAATTAAATAACAGTAGGAAATACAGTCTCTCACTTACAAACATCTGCTCAGAGTCTGACAGAAACACAGTACACAAAGAAACACAGATATGGGGAATAAAAARCACTTTTGTGCAAGGATTCATCTTTAGTCCATTCTTCAGGAATTGAATCCACACAAAATACACCCTCCAGCTGTGTTAACTTACCCTTACCTAATAGTTAAAATGCCCTGGTAAGGACAAAGAAGTGTCCTAAAAGAAAGAAAGATGGGCAAATATGAGAATTGGGCCATAAAACAGATGTCCTCACACAGGTTCAGTGCAAATATGTTGTGGCAACACACACAAGGGCAACTCAGGCATTGCACCCTTCTATCCTGCTGAAAGCAAATTATATCACGGGTGGTCTGGTGCTCCATATACACTCATATAAAATCTAATATTGCGGGGGTTTCATTCTGCTGATCTCACACGGGTCTAACAAGGCCTGAGGATATACAGCCTCCTCCTCCCCAGAGGAGCTATGGCATTCTCTTTTACCTTAGCACCTGCTTTCATGTACACGATCTTGACATCTTTGAAACTTCTTCCTTTCCATAAAATGTGCTGCAATTGGCCAGGGATCAAGGTATTAAAGGGAAAATAGATATAGATATTCTCACTTAAGCTTTGCTTCCCCAATAAAACAACCAAAAACATCTAACTTTTGGCTTTATCACTTAGTAAACCATACTCTGAAATATGGCAGAGCTTTACTGCCCTTCTGCCAGTTTGGAAAAGACAGCTACTAATTAAGTGTCTCTACAGTTATGTAAAGCAAGAATCAGGGGGTAAGTTTTGYACTTAAAGCAAACACCAGCAAAGCCTTTCTGTTTCTCAGTACACATCTCCATTTCATTCAATGAAAGTAAATACTGTGGAAAAAAACTATATTATCCATCTAACTCAGCCACGCTTAAAGTTCCAAAACTCTTGTATTTTGGTTTTAGGACTCAGATTCTTAAGCCCTTTAAAATATAAACGTTTCCAAATGGTTTATATGACTGTTAGAATCTACAGCTCCCTTGGAAAATGTGTGTGACAGGAGTGGCTTTCCTTTGCCAGCCTAAAAATATTTGAACAAGCCTATACGCCRTATATTCAGCAAAATTATTCACCTGAAACTTAACCAGAGAGAAAAGCAGTGTGTTTGGTATAAGCTTGCAAATTTTAGTAGWGAAAAGCTCAGGCACGAGGCACTAACATTTGTGAAACTGAACCTCATGGTTGTCCTGGACCTAAATCAAGCAGCTGTAAACGGCTATTTTTAACTCTGAAAATTAATCTACGTCGTCTTTACTGTCACAAAAGACTGGCCTGACTTCCACACAGGCGAGCAGAACAAAATAGGAGGTTAAGCATTTAACTGCTGGCAAAACATCCATTTCATTAGTGATACACTGGTAGCATGCAATCTACCAAGCCATACTCCAGTTTTGTGCACTTTCTGCACATGTAGGCTAAACCCTCGGGTTGTTTTTTTTTTTAAAGCAACAATGCAGAAAGCAATATTATCAAATGTCAAGGTTCAGGAACAAAAGGTTTTAATAAAATAAATACTAAACGTGGTAATGCAGCTTCCTAAACTCCATAGAAAATACTGATTTTGAAAATACCTCATCATCCTTTCAAACATACCAGCTACCATTAAAAATTCTCATTTTGCAATATTCAAAASAGCCTCATCTGCTTTTAAGTAAGAACTACATTGTTAAACTATATTAATTCTCCAAAGCATTGTTTGTTTGAATTCGGCTGCTTTGAACCAAAAGTTTGGCCCAAATTTCCTACGCTACAACGTCAGCACAACCTAACACATCATTCTCGCTGGAGTTATTCAAGGATCCACACTGTTGCGAGGGCAGAGCGTGATCCTTCTCCGTAAATATCCTTCACTACACTTATCTAGAGTCCCATATGGATATAACGTGCCGGCTCTACAGCCACCGTAACCCGTAGTATAATTAATGCAACAAATAARACAAAATGCACTTTTCCACAACACTGAATTAACAACCCCCTCCCCGTAATGTCACATGTATCGTCCAAAAGCCGGGAGTCCYATACGTAAATAGCTCTCGTTACAGAAAGGGGAGGCGAGCCGCACGTTGCGGCCGGTCCAGGGGGAGAAACACGGGTGACACGTCCCACTGTGTGCCCTCGGCAGCCCCTGACATCCTTCTACCTGTCACCGCCGGCCCCAGGAAGCTCCGCCGAGTCCCGCGGGTTGCAGCCCCCGGCGGCTCTCCCCAGCCGCATCCCCTGGCCGCGGGCACCGGCTCCGCACCTCCTGACGGGCTCCGCGCCCGCCCTTAGTCACTCTGAGAAATCCATCGGGAGGGGAGCGCGGGGAAGTAACAACAAAAGTGGCTTCGGCGGTGTTCAAGGCTACAGAAACGCGAAGCTGCTCCCCGGACAACTCGGGGGGAGCCGGGGTGACCCCCACCGCCCGGCCGGCGGCTGCTCCCGCACAGCCCGCGGCGGGGGACCCGCGGCGCCCCGCGCTATCGCCGAGCCGGGCCACCCGTGCACGGGCCGAACAAAGAGGCCGCTCCCGCTTCCCGCAGCTCGACCCGCCGGTGAGTGCCCCGGCGCGGCCAAGTTCCCGTGGGGCAGATGCAGGGGGGATCCGCCACCCGGCCCGGCCCGGCCCGGAGCCCCGCCGAACCCCCGCGCCGCCAGGTACCCGTGAAGCGGCCGCCACCGTCGCCGTGGCCCCGACGCCGCTGCAAGATGAAGTAGCCACTGCTCTTCTGCGTGACCCACAGCTTGAGGGCGTTCTTCAGCAGCACCTCCTCGGGTTTCAGCCACATCTTCCCCCGGCTCGGAGTCCCGTTCTCTCCCCGCTCCGAGCCCGCCCTGCCCCGCACGGCACCGCACCCGGCCGCCCGGATCACATCGCCCCCCGCGGGCTGCGCGGCGCCGGCTCCGGCTCCGGCTCCCTCGGCGCGGGCCTGGCCGCCGGGGAGGGGCCGAGGGAGGAGCCCGGGCACGGGCCGCCCTCCCCGCGGAGCCGGGGGCTTTGTGCCGTGCCGGCCGTGCCTCTCCGGGCCGTCGGTYACTGCACGGAGGGGTCGGCGGGGTCTCCGCCCGGAGGGAAGGGGAGCAGGGGGGAGGTCCAGGTTCTCTCTCTCGGGGGTTCCGTGGCGCTCCGAGCCCCACACAGAGCACAACGGGGCTCCCTCAGTACCCCGATGTCCTGGAGAATGTCCGGCCGCCGGGATCGTAGCCGGGCGGCTCTCGCTTTGGATTTTACAGCGGCTGGGTCAGGTCCCCGCACCCCCGGTATGTGCCTCGTAGGCCCGGCCGCAGGAGCCATCAGGAGTTCGGGAAGGAAAGGGTGTCCTGGCCTTGCAGAGAGGCTGGGGGGGCTCTGCTTTCCTATTTTCTTGTAGATCTACTCCGAAAGCGTGAGCCCGCAGCTACTWTGATGTTTAAAAGGCCAGTGTTTGAAATCTCGTGTCTCAACAGAAAAGTCAGAAACTTAATTTTACAGTTCGGGTTTTTTTCTCATTTTAAGAAATAATCCATCATTGCTTGCGGTTGAGCTGTTGGCAGGACCATTTGTGAACCTGCTCTAATGGTTACTTCTACAGCACGTTATGTTGGTAATCCTCTGACATGTATTTTACATTTTTATTAACACAGATTGTCATTAATGAGGGTGGTGAGACACTAGAACAGGTTGCCCAGAGAAGCTGTGGTTGCTTCATCCCTGTAACTGTTCAAGGCCAGGTTGGATGGAGCTCTGCGCAACCTGCTCTAGTAGGTGTCCCTGCCCGTGGGAGGGGGTTYGGAACTAGACGATCTTTAGGTCCCTCGTAACAGAACCCTTTCCATTATYCTGTGATTAAAACATGACCAGTGTAATTTCTCTCAGTCACATTCCCTTTCCAGTTAATTGCAAATATTAAATAATTTCTTTACAACTGAATTAGCAGGCTGCTAAACCTCACTCTTCTAGATTAAAACCTCAGTCACTGTGGGTTTAATCACACCTCAAGTTCAGCAACGATTCCTCTAAGTAGAGGATTTTGATTAGGGATAAACACCTGAGCRTCACTTTACCAACCTCTGCCTATTGTTACACAAAATGTGAACCAACTYTTTGAAAGGTGCTGATGCTGCAGTGCGCTACTTAGCACAGACAGCAGTGATTATTAGCTGGGTATTGSAAGGTGCCCATGTGGACTGCTTTCCAGTTGCCAGTGGGGTCATTTAGTAGTCAAAATTCTGTACTCAGCTGSAATCTGGTAAACACTGTGTGATCTGTGTTCTTTACAATTTTTATGTGAAGCAATTATTTATATACATAAAATAGCAAGCAAGCACTTTGAGCGTATTACTTGTCTGATATAAAAAGAAAAGCTGTCAAAAGGAGAAGATGGACGTCCACATAATAATGCATTAAAAATTAATGAGRGCATAAGGAGAAGTTACTTTAAATGCTCTTGCAGGATAAGAATACCTCTGAGATTTCCCCTGCCCCCAAAACTATCYTGAAGACATGTAAGTCTTGAAAGTKTAAATGCTCTGTGAAGTGAGATGGTGAATATTTCTTCTCCTTGCAAATACTTGAATATTAATTTCTGTTATTTTTTGGGGGCACTTTTTACATTCAGCTTGGGTTTTGGGCGGGCTGTTTTGAGACATAATTAAGAAGTAGACCGAGAAAGTCGCTGAGGTGCTTTTAAGCTTGAGAGTTAGCAAAACAGTAAAGCAGTTGAGGATCCAGTGTCATGCATACCTGCCTCTGTTAATTACATCCTGAGACAGGCTTCTGTTGGAACCCACCAACAGCACYCCTTCAGAGTCATGGGCTTTAGAACTACGAGGAAGTTGGCACAACAACTGTTCAATCAAAATGGGATCACTCATACATAGAACTGGTGGAAAATAATTAACAAAGAATCTCTGAGAAATGGCTTCAGACAGGCAAATGGGGGATGGATGAGATGATAGAAAACTGATTCAGGATGACAGAGTAAACCAAAGCACATTGTAATACATATTGTAATAAATCCATCGACTGAAAGCAGGCRCATCCTTCTTTCCCAGTATGGCAATATGCACGGCAGTCCCTGACATCCTGAGGCACAGCCTCTACCTGAAAACTAGACAGTCTTTGGCAACAACTAAGAAAAAGTTTATTTCATGAAGGAAGTCCTACAGCAATGCACTGGATATTTTCACAACCAGTATTTGAAGAGGATTTGGATGATCTGAGGATCACCTGAAGTTTCCTGTGAAGCAATAGTTTTAAAATGTTGATGTCTAGAGAGGTACATAAAACCAGGGAGGATGGGAATCTAGTAGATTAATAGACAAAAACAGAGTGCTGTGAGAAGTTATATACCWTTTTATTGATTCTCTGATAAAGTCTAGAAAAGATAGTACTGTCTTACTCAATTGCTTGAAGGTACTTAAGGTTAGTAGACTGGAGAAAAATAGCTTTAAAAGAATGAAGATGTATTTGAAAGGAAAGAACAGAAAGAAAATGAGGCTTCTGGCCTTACACCACCCACATGCTCTGAAATTACTGTGTTTGTGTTATTTATGATGCTATGTATCTTCCTTAAATTGCARTACCAGTAGCACAAGGCAGGGAGTCTGCCATTCAGATTATATTAGAGCATCAGTCCTACTCAGAATAAACTGCAGAGATTCTGGGCATCCATGAAATAGAGTAAGGACAGAATAGGCAACCGTCAGAGGGAAAACTTYGCTTTCCCTTCTTGCATTTCTTCACTGACTGCCTTCCCAGCACTARTCATACTCTTTAGCTTCACATGGCTTCATCTTTTGCATCCACSAAACAGATACATAGTTTTTATTTTGGATGTCACTGAAGTGCTCAGGGAATGTGGATTCTTCCTGTGCATAAAATGAATGACACTTCATTGGCAGGAAAGAGGCAGCCCCAGTGCTCTGAGCTCCCTGCCTGGCTGGCCCTCTGCAGAGGGTACCGAGCTCTTTCAGCCTACATCAGAGGGGGCCTGGCAACACTTGAACAAACTTAGGAGACTGTGAGTGTGCAGTGCTCTARGATAGGCTCCAGGGCTTGCAGATGCATAGTTGAAGCTGATGCGCATATGGGCTGTCACAAAAACAGGTTGTCCATRCTCCCTCCCTGACCTGTCAGACTTTCTGTAGTGAATTGCTTTAACTAGTTAAACTAGTTGGAAACTTTTTTAATTAAAGTGGTTTTGGCTAGGCTAGTTCCTTAGTTATGTTGTGACTGCAGGAAAACGAGGATGAAAATGCATGTCCTAGACTGAAGGAAAGAAACAAGCTGATCTTTCAGGCAGGAGGCTGTAGGGAAATTCAGTTGCCTTTATCATGAAATGAGAGCCTAAAGATGGAGATTTATACTTGTAAAAAAATTTGCTGGAATTTGCCCAGAATTCTGCAGGCACACAGTCCAATTWTCTCCATGTTTCCAGTTTTCATTCTTTACCTTGTATCTTTATTAGTGTCTGAAAAACTCTTAATAAGTGAGCTGATTAATTCTCGCAACAGAGCTGTTGGAAGTCAGATGACCCTAAGTTTGGATTTATCAGAGGCAGCAGTGAGTGCAGAGATAATATTTAGAGTGCTAGGAAAATAATACATGTTAGTGAATATAGCATTGGAAATTCAAACTGCTGGCTAATACATTTAGGAGAAAATAACTAAAATATACTTATTTCAGGGAAAAAAAAACCAAAAAACCCACCTCACAGAGATTAATCAATAGCTGCTGTCTTCAACCCTTTATTTTTTGCAGCCCCCGAAATATTCCACTACAGCTTCAGCCTCCTTGAGACCAATTGCCAGTGGGCATCAATACATTAAATGTTCTTAGTGGCATGTCCCTGTGGAGCCATCTGCCAATGCAGAGATGCACAGTCCCCAGGCTGAAAACCACTGAGCAYTCTGAAAGCAGAGAAGGGATTTTTCTGAGGAAATGAAGCCACAAGTCTTCAGAYTCTCCATGGTGATATGTGGGTGGATTTTGAAAAGGCCTTATCTCCACCTACACTGAACAAAGGATAGATGTAGTGACACATTTGGTGCCCAGTGGCAGTCTTAAGCCCTCAGCAGGCTGCTCCAAGCACTGGCTCACTCTTGAAAGAACKCTCAAGATCCAAAATCCCCCACTGCTTAGACTGCCGGGGTTTGCACACAGTGTAGGATTACATTTCCTGCATTGTGTAGGCAAACCCTATCAGAGACAGGTAGATAACAGTCTTCCTCTACAGAAGTCAGATGGTGCCATTCTTGATAATCATATTAATTTCAGACTACCTGAGTATTTGAAAAATGTAGATCTATTGGAAACAGATTAAGAAAAGAACAATAGAAATTATTAAGGGTTTAAAGCTGACTTGTGAGCTCACATTGCAGCAGTCTGATACATGTGTAGCTCAGCTGAAAGTGACAACTGAAGTCCAAAATAGCTGCCTACAAGAAGATGATGTATTTATTGCATTAAAAAGGTAATTTATTAAATCTGAGTAAAGAGAAGGTGGTTTTTTTTTTTTGTTTTTTTTTTAAGGAAAGGTTAGGGTTAAGCTTCCTAAGCTTACTAAGCAAATTAGATTGATCAGAAACTTTTTTACCATGAATAGCGCAGCAAGGAATGGACTAGAGGCATTTTAAAAATAGTAAAAGGTAAATAATATCATATATGATGGAGTTACTTTCTAACGTAACTCCATGATCAGAAAGGTTAGGCAACTAAGCAAAATACCCTCTGCCTTCTAAGCCCAAGTAATGACCTTTGTCTCCAGAAGAAATCCCCTAGAGGAGGGGATTTTTTTAAGATGCTTTGAAAGGCTGTTCTGCAAGGTTTTTTCCTGTGAGACACCCTCCCAGATATTGTGCTGTTGGAATGRGGCCATGTTTGCTTCTCACTCACAGAAAGTCCACTTCAAATTTGGCAGAAATGAGAAGGCCCAAAGGGAAATCACGGTAATTCACACGCAGATCCCAAATCTTGGCAGCATGCCTCCATTGAAACTGCACTGCAAAGACCCCTCCTCCAAACAGATCAGATCCTGGGAATCTGTAAAAGCAGTTCTTAAACGTAGTTCTTTTGAACAGACTCAAACACAAGGTGCATTTGGGTTTGAAAGGGTCACAGAAATGGAGTAGTCAAGGTCTTCCACACTGAGAACTGCTGAGTTTCAGAAACACTGAAAATTGCCTAAGCATTCTCAGCTACATCTCCAAGTAATTTAATCCTCATTGTCTTTCTCCTGTAATGGCTGGATTGCAAAARCCAGTTAATGTTTATGGGTCCATATGTTTTTGTCTTCCTGCCTGTTCTAGCAAAGTAACAAAACTGTTACAACCTGTAATTAATTCCAGAGGTTTCATTTATTATCTCTGATTAAATTAATGCCTGTGCAATAAAGAAGATATAAGAAGATATAATGCACTGTCAGGAGCAGGTGTAATTAAGTTAAAGGCAACACTGTAAAAAACACATTAGAAGTCTTGACTCACACTTTTATGCAATAATATTTAATAGCTTTTTCCCTGTCAATAACATAATGTGCATTTTTATATTTCCAGTACCAGCAATAGAATAGCAATATCCAAAATTATTCTGTTGCTGATTCCATTTCTTATTTTACTTCCAGCATCACTTCCTCACTTCCAGTTGCAAAACCCACTTCTGCAATTTAGGACTGTCGAGCCTCTTCTGGGAACCAGTTACTGGTACAYAGCTACTGTGACACTGGAAAGGTTATCACATTTCAAGGTGTTTAACAAACATTTCCTAAGGAAACAGCCTCTCTCAGGACATGGATTAAAATAWTACATACGTGTGCTTTAAGCCAGTAAACTTCAGCTTTTTTCTTGTCTCAATAAACTTCCAGTTCTCCAAAACACTGGATAAAAAGGCAATCCCTTAGCCTGTCACTTACATATAGCAAATCCCTGCAGAGCACACAGATGATAGAGAGGAAGCCAAGGCAGGGGCTTTGTGGCCACTGTTTCTCCAAAAGACAGAGGGAAGCATGACCTTGTCTTGCCTTGCCCATTAGCTGACACCCCACCAGTCCTTAATAATGCTTCTGCCYTCTGCCAGAGCTGAGTCACACTGGCTTTCCTCCTCACCTTCAGTATGTGCAGAAGACCACTGTYCATCACAGAACCCGGGAAGCTGGGAGGAGATGCTGTAGGTTACTTCTGTTACGATGGAAAGAAGAAGGTATTMCTCAAATTACCACCCAAGATACCCTCCCTGCCCATCCTCCAGGTGCCTGACGCCTCATCTCAGAGGCATTTCATTCTCAAGACATAGCTATGGGTAGATCMCATCCTCTTTGGATTTTTATATACTCTCCAGCTTGACATTGTGATAAGGCACTAAAATTATTCTGGTACAAAAGAAGAGGAAAGGCCAGACCTATATAAGAAGCTGCATTCCAAGAATACAATTTATTTCTGGCCTGGCATAGTCACTGCAGTGTACTGRGAATGGAAGAGCAAGCCTCCTAAAATGCACTGGCACTCTTTAGGGAGAATGAATCAAGGAGCAATTTTTCTACCTTTTGTAACGTAATGAATTAAACTTGGTGATACTAGACCTTGAACAAYAGAGTGAATTAGCAGAGCCAGGAACTTAGGAGGCAGAATCAAAAGCAAGGGTACAAAGGCTCTGTAACTTGTGAYAAGGTAAAAAGCCCAGAGCAGAAAGGACAAAATTTCCAAAACAGAGGTTGTGACCTGCCCATTTTCTAATTGTAGTTTTCTGGAGAGCAGTGGTGTTTCAGCAGCAATAGCAAAAGACCTTGATAGGAAAAAGGTTTTGCTGCCCTAACACGCTATCAGCAATGTAGCTGCTGGCACTCACTTGTGCTAAGCAGTCTCAAAGGAAGCCTGAAGTGGAATGGCCAGTGTTAGTTTCTGTCAGCAGCAGCTTCCTCTGGGGCTGTTTCCTGATCCAAAATTCCCATATTAATTTATCTTCCAAGATCAAAATGTCTTGGAAAATCAAAATCAAAATTTAGTGATACTTCASTGATTTGGGGAATAGAAAACCCCAAACCTAAACCACATCCAAAAGTATGCCAGCATTGTTTATAGTACCCCATCTTGCTTCTGGATGTGGATGGGCAGTAGTTTTTCTACCATAGCTGTCTTTGGTGGGTCTGGGTACAATCTGCCTTAGCTAAAATTATGGCCTAGGAAGCTGGAATAAGTTTCATTTTTCTTTGCTGCACTTGGAACCAGAGATTCTTCTTCTTTTAAAAATTTCCTTTAGCTGCTTACTCTGTTCTTCCTTTTTATCTCCTGGAATATCAGCTTGTGTGGACAGTAAGGCCTTTTAAAATCATGAATTAATTGTGCCCTTTTCTCAGAGACACCTCACGAGAGTTACARAAGAGAAACACCATAAAGCCTATTATGTCCCTTAAAGTCATTGTGGTTTCTATCCTGCCTGTATTCCACAAGGTCTGATGCCACTGTTCCATAGGATTTGTCACGATCTTGTGCACACAGAGACCCTACAACAGTTTGAAGCTATATAAATCTCTACAGCTTCCCACATTTTGTGTATCCTGCCCCATTTGCCTGGCAGCTGCCATCAGCTGTCACCTTCCACCAAGGGGCTCAGCACTACATTCCCACCCAAGCTGCATCAGAGTCAGCGTGCTGGCACTGCCAGTGCTGCCAGTACTGGGCATGGCAGCACAGCAGAAGGTGTAGGGAGRAACCACCACTTCTGCTCACCTCCTGAGGATTTCTAAATACCTGTGGGGAGCTTCAGCTGCAGGAATGGCAAAACTGTCACAGCACAAGCCTGGTTGTCACAGAAGTGTCAGTGCTTTGAGACAAGTTTTAAAGCATTATGCGAGTGCCTTTGAGGCGCCCTTCAACATGTTTTTTTCTGGCAACSTTTTCCTCTTTTTTATGCACTGGTGATCCCCAAAGGAGCATTTCTATTGTGATTCTTACCTCTTCCCACTGATCCGCTGTGACACTCAAAGCTATGCTGAGACTGTGCTTGGTGCATCGCTGATATTGCTGGGTAGGAATCATGCTGCACATGCCTGGGACTGGGTTTGAACCTGCTGTCTTTGATCAGCACTGCATTTCTGCTTCTGACTGCTATATTCTGTGTGAAAGCTCTGTGATCTCCTGTTTTGGCTGCTGGCTAATTTAAATATGATACCTGCCATTTTAACAGAATTTGGAGGCTTTTTCACCACCTGTGTTTTTGCAGGTAGGCTAACAAGATGTTAAGTCTTTGCATGACCACAGAATAATTAAAATTGGGAATGCATGATTCCAAAGGAAATAACTACAACTCTTCCATTTTTTTATTATACTGCTATAATTTTTTTTTTCTTTTCTGGACTACCAAATCACATGGTTTCTAATGAAGTCCTGTTGTTTCTCCTTCACCTCAGTGAAACTGGTGACTRCATACACATTCATATTTTCTATTCCTTTCAGGGATAAAATATTCATCACACACTTAAAGAAATGCACCCAAACCATCTGCCTAATCTTTATGGGAGAKGTAGAAAGATTTAAAAACATGCTCTGCTTCCTTTCCCATTTGCACAGAGGAATGGATCTTCTTGGAAGTATTTTTTTTAAATCTTTGTTTTACTTTGCCCTTTCTCTAAGTGTCTTAGGCCTGCAAAATCCATGCTTACATAGACTTTCTTGTCATGGTACAATACTAGAAAACATAAATGTTTTTATATATCTATTTCTCTCATAAACTGACTTCTCCTTATGTACTTTAGAAAATCCAACAGGCCTAGAGAGCCTGAATTTTCAGAAGATATTGCTGCTTTTGAGTGTACATGTTTAAACCTAGCTTTGCAGAAGTAAATAGCATATAATCGACAYGGATGGCAACTGTGAAATCAATCCCTTTGGAGTTTTGGTGCTGAGCAACAAGGAGGGCTCTTAAAAGTAGTTTCTGCTTTTGAAAACTTTGGACTTAAGCCAGAGCTTTCATCTCCTTATCTGTGAAAATRGAATATGGTTTAAATACCTCTCCAACAGCTCATGAAGGTTCATTAATGTTTATAAAACCCTTGGAAATGAAAAATATTGATTATTACTGTTTATTTATTAATTCCCATTGTCTTGCACTTTCACAGTCTTTTCACATGTCAAAGAAGGGGATTTAGCAGGCAGCAAAACCAGCAAAACCTGTAACAGCCTCTGCTCTCCTGCCTTCCCTTACTGTAATACTCTCCCTGTACTCTCTCTCCATGCCCCCATGTTGCCTTTACAGTCTCAGTCCCCTCTTCCTGCAATGCTTCCTGTTTTCCCTCCTCCCAGTGTGGTTCAGASTACCTCCCAAAGCCTCCCTGCTGGGGCCTGCTGGTCCAATGCAGCTGCAGAATGGCCAAGAAGTGAGAGCAGGAAAATTGGTTACAGTTCAGAGAGAGGGAAGCAAAAATGAAGGCAGACTCCATGGCAGAGCCCTTCTCCTCCACCAGGTCTCCAGCAGATGGAGATTGTACAGCTCCATCTCTTTCAGGCCTCTACCTCTCTCTCTCTCTCTCTCTCTCTCTCTCTCTCATTTGGCTGAACATAGCTACAAGTTTAAGAATAACTGGGAAAGGGGTGGTTGCTACAAGACCATGTAAATACAGAGTGATTTCTTCTTTTGTAAATCAGGTGGATGTTTCAAATGTTCTCGATGTTCACATCATAAATAAACCACACTGAGCAAACTCACTTTTTCCAGTTGAAACCATTTATCTAAGCACASTATTGACATTTCTCTGTGCTCTTTTTTACAAGGTTATACTCACAGTGAAGTGTGTGAGAGTTGCTCCATTCATGGTACAGATTAATTCTTCTGAAGGACACAGTGGCTTGCCTCAGAAGGATCTATGTTGTTCAGTAACAAGACTCAGGTCCTTAACAAAACAGCATTTTCTGAAGTATTGCCGTGTTATCAGACTATCCTGAAGTAGCTCCCAGCCCATGTGCCTTGTGCCAATGGGACGTAGAATTCACTCTGCCCTGGCATGGACTGTGGAAACTGCAGCAACTCCTTCTGGCCAGATGAAAGATGTTGTAAACTGAAGAGCCTGCTGAGGCATGTCATCTACAGAYGAAAACCAAAACTACAAAAATAAAGGTATGTGTACATCCAAAGATGTRTACATCCTTGTATACCTACAAGGCAAAACCAGTAAGCTAATGGAGAAACTCAAATCAAGGTAGTAGTATTATTGTTTTGCCCTTTTCTGACTGCAAAGCACCCCTGGACCTTGGGAAACTTGATGCTTTGCTTTAATTCTGCCACACATTTGCAGCTCTGCCAAGTTACACCTYTACCCATTTCTCACTGTAGGATTTACCCTGGCTTACATATGTGGGTGTGGATGTCCAGACAAAGCAAACTTGCCCAAAAGCAYACATTTGATTCACAGTTCTAGATCCCAGTCCACATGAGGAGTTCTGGGAGGGTGGCTAGGACTTCAAAGTATCACCAGCATGAAGTACYGAAGGAACTGTTTCACCATGTKCTGTGGAAAGACATGTTTGTCCTTYCTCAACTCCAGCTTACAGATGATCCTAGTCCATCATTAAACTGCTAAAAATAAAATTATTCTGATTCAGCTTTTTCTCTCACGTCCTCTCCAGCTGCTGCCCAGGCATGGATCCTGCACCATTGAAAGAGCTGTTCCTGTTTTGGACTGTGATGTTATTTCAGARGGATGCACACAGAAGGCTCTGACCATGAAAAGCATTTCAGCAGTGGTCTTTTTTAACCCTTACTTGACAGTGATAGGTCCTGGCAAAGAAAAGGTTCTGCTGACACTGTTGAATGTTGACAGCTGTTGTTTGCCTCAGCCCTTGCCAGTTGAGGTCCCTGGTGCTGCAGGGTTGTGAAATTGCATCAGGATCTAGAGTAGGGGTGATAAGCAGCAGCTACTGCGTTATTGCATAGGGAACTCTGCCCATATGAAGCCCTCCAAAGACCTTGCTTTGACCCACAACTGTTGTAATAGACCAGAGAGAGGGCTGGGTGCACGAATGGGTCACCCCAGCTAACCAGGAGGCGGCTGTGCCAGGCTTAGGTAACCATTTTTGTGTTGATTAGACAACTTCTAATGCTGTGATAGGAAGAAGTTTGTGCTGATGCCAAACCACAGGCTCCGGTAGCTAATACATGTGAAATAGTAGCTGGCTGAGGGAGAGTGCACTTTTCCAACTACACTGACTGCATGTGTCTGTCCTTGCTGTGATCTCTGYAAGAAATGCAGGAATGACTGGCAGTCAGGGACATAGATCTGCAGACAGTGGCTGATCACAGGGAAACATTTATGGACACAAGCATGGGATGCGTAGAGCATGAAACAAGAATCCCGAAGAAAGCTAGAGTTTCCCCTCTGAAGAAAGGACTCAGGTTATTTTCAACAGCATACTYACAAATAGAAAGTTTCTACCCATTATTACATTATTTGACCCACCTCACCATTTTCTGTCCTGGCATGTAAAGTTACATGCTGAGGTCATTTCACCTGATGGGAAAAGAAGGTTTAATTATATATTAAATATTTGCAGAATGGTTTCAGTCGCTGAAGGCAAAATGGCTCAGCCTTCAAACTGGTTTGGATGTCTGTGTACTCAGGGCCATTTCTGTTAATAGCACTCTGCACCTTCACATCTTCTGTGAGGGTGTTAATTAAGAATGTCAGTCTTGCAGATAGGCGAGGACAGCAAGAGAAATCAAGGATGCCACCAGGATGTCACATCTCTCTCTTCCCACCCCTGAAACACTGGCAAATACCCCTATCTCTGCAGTGCAAGTGGCATGTTTTTATGCACCACACACTTAGTGAATGTAAGAGGAAGATGTTCATGCTGTAGCTAGTTCTTGAYTCTTCTTTTTTTCCCATGCATTCCAAGTCCAACCGCATTTTAAAAAATTTGGTCATGTCTCCAAAATCAGTAAGCACTTGCAGGAGAACAGCAACCTCTACCAACCCTTTCTCCCTTCTCTTCCTCCCTACTTCAACAGATTCTTGCTTTGTCATCTTATCTAATAAGACTGTAATTTTTTTTTTTGTGAATTGGAAAGGTGAGAATTTTCTTATTTACACTATTCATCAGAATAGGGACACTGCTTTTTTATCTTTACCTCATCTTTGCCATTAACCTGTTCTGAATCCCTTGCAAGACAGCAGTCTCCAGACCCGGGTACTTCAGATTTAAGCCTGAAAGAGTTTGGCAAACAAGTAGCCTGGGTTTTGTGAGGAAGGGAAGGACAACTGAAGTAAAGGCATGTCACAAATACTGTTTTAAATRTATTTTTAGAGTACTGACTTGTTGGAATTCCCTAAAAGAAGAAGATGCTTCCCAGACCTATGACAAGAGAACTTATCTCTTTGTTTAAGTATTATCTGCTGACCAGCATGTTAGTGAAAAGGGAGGAACTTACAGTAGCTCAGTCTCTTAAATGATCTTACCAATTTCTCCATTAAAAACAAAAATCTCAAACATCACAGTAAAGATGTCAGAAAAGCATTAGMAGATRTCAGACTAAATTGGAGAAGCTGACWAAAAACCAAAATTGCTTTTCATGTCCCCTTCTCTAGCACTGGCTTTGCACTTATTTTCTACTATATTCCTTGAGCCATCACTGAGAAGCTCCCCAGAATATGACCTTAACRTTCAACCCCTTGGGGTATGAAGAAAACCTTWAARTGTGCTCTGCCCCCTGCATCCCACATGTCCCACAACCCCATTCCTTCCCTTCCCCTTTGCCACCATGTCTCTCACCCTACCCCCAAAATATCACCAAGTACCAGGAGAGCCTCTCCAGAAGTACCTTGGAGCTCCCACCCCAGTGCCTCTGGTTCTTCCACCTTCAGGGGACAACAGGCATGACGTGGTGTTACAGCTATGCCCAAGGTGACAGCCCATTGCTGCCCATCTGCTGAATTCAGCCACAATGGACTTTTCCCATGAGGGAAGTGATAGGGCTCTCCTGTGGCCCAGCCACTGATTTTCACAAAACTCATGTGTATTTAACACCTTYGAAAGAATTTTGCCATTCTTTCAGATCTGGCTGGAAGAAATTAATGGTAAGAAGTTGGTGGGGGGAGGAAAGGGGGGAAGGGGACCATTTGATAGACAGACAAATAGACAATGTGATTGCATCAGTCTCATTTCCTTAGGAAACTGGGCTAAAAATAAAAGCCTTTATTTGCCCCTGGGAATAAAAAAGAATGCGTCTTACATCTTTACAAAACATTTGTTTCTATGTGTACTTATAAATAGTCAGGATGAGAGAGGAAGTWTGCAGTGGATTTTGAGCAAAGAATTAAAAGGAAGAGCAGGAGGTGCATGAATTGCACAGTCTGGGATTCTTTTAGGCATATGAGAGCAGAGCAATGAATGTAGTTCTTGTACACTGATGCCACATTACCCAAGAGTACGCATCACTGCACTGCAAGCCAGCTGCCTGTTAGGCAATTTTTCACAGCCACAAGAATGAATGCAGTTTTACTGCACCAGTGATGGATGATGTGCTTTAGATCAAACCTTGGTGCACTTTATGGTCAGCAGACTCTCTCAGGTGTAAGTGAGCAACACGGAAATTGCTGTATTTGTTCATATTTATGGTCTAGAAATTCCTGTCTGGTGGTGACSAAGACAAGCTACAACAGAGAAAATAATCCCCAAAAAGGTCTCATACATCTTGAGAGATTGTGTAAAATGAAGAAGCACTTASGCATTTTCTAAATTTTTCCTTTCCTGAATTTACTCTAGATATTTTGTCATCTTTGAAAATGTCGTAGGCCTCCTTATAACTGTGGCCTCTGTGACAGTCTGTTGCTGTAAGCTCTTTATATGCATGCTGTACATAAAATGCTTTTTGCTTATGCGATTTGAATTTACCACCTTTCAGTTTCACTGGACCRGCAGCACTGAGGACTTGGGCTTTTACTGCCATGCTTAATAGACAGGGAACAAAGTAGTTCCACATCCTCTAGAAACTTCTGATTGTTGTAAGATGCAGGTGCTGATGCAACATCAAAACAAGAGTTTTCCTCCTGTTCGTACATCAGGAATCACAGGCAATTTCCCCCACTGCAGGTGGGCAGAAAGAAGTAGTTGYATTGTACAACCCCTTTGGTTTTACACTACCCATTAGTTTTTGCTTCAACTGCTTAGGCATGGAAGCCCCTTCTTCCTGAGACATGCTAGAATTTCCATTACAGAGATATATCACAGTCTCAGTAATTGGTGTACTGACGACTGTCACTAGAGAAAGTCCTCATCCTGAAGAATTTAGGTTTAAAATATGAAAGACCAGCACAATCTGGRGGAAAGGGATGCAACACACCACTGGAAGTTTAGAAAAGGAACAAGTATCTTGCCTGCAGSTATGACTGGGGCTCTTACCACGARTTAACCTCAACCTGGTGTCAAAYTTGATCTTGCTTCTGCTGGGGATGSRATTGATCCTAACTTAGAGGTCAAAAATAAGACATCTGAGCTCATCATTCTACAATCCCTCCACCACACGTGCCAGAGTTAGGTACCTTCTGGGAGACCACCCATGTAATCTATATTAAATAAGGTAACAGTAATTTCTTCTGTTTCTAACTATATGTATAAGATTTCTTCTCTTACTGGTTTAATATCCATGCCCCACTCTACTGCTTTCAGCAGAGTTACTCATTACTATCACCATCTATTCAAGACAGACTAAGATGGTCTTCTTGCTCATCTCCATTTCCAGTTAGGAAAGTCTCTGGTATGCAGAGAAATATAACTTTACTTACATTTTAAAAACAAAATGTGCATATGCCTGTCTTAGGTACTTTATTTGATAAACAGCTTTGAATTTCTTAAGTAACCTCTGAAAATTGTGTATCATAGTTTCAGTCTAACATGCATTCTGGAAACTACTAATAATTCAAAAAGCATCTCAGACTTCAAAATTACTTACATACTCTCAGAAAAAGTGCTCCTGACCTTACTTGCATCATCTTCTTGAAAGAAAAACACAGGGACTGAAAAAACCTCTGAACAAAATGATAATAAAAACAGCTGACTTTTTTAGGCTCAATAGCAAAACCCCTGTCTAATTACATGCAACTGCAATGAGATCTGAGTCATGACTTGTCAGATGATCCTCTTGTTTGATGTGGCTGCAAACCAACAGCTATATGCTGGGAAAGCAAGCAAACTGAAGACCTTACAACAGCATAAATCTTTCTTATTACCCTGGTCATTTGCTTTTCTCTCTTTCCTTATGTATTACCTTAYGTTCAATCAACCCATAGGGTAGAAATTGTATTTCCTACTATCTTGATAGTGTCATGCACATTTATGTTGTGTGCAGATGTCTGATGTGAAAACTATATGAATGATGCTGTGAAAAGACAGAAGAGTAAGGTGAATACCTGATGTAAACTTGACCTGTACTCATTTTTTATAAACACTGTCTGAAAAAAACATGATAGAATACTGGAAAATTAAGGTATTTACTTACAACACAAGGAAAACATATAGCTAGTACAGCCTGGCAATGCTGCTGTTAGTTTTATGTCCAAGTAGCCACACACATAGACTGGTCAGGGCAGTGTACGGCTGCTTCACATCTTGCTCATTGACCTCACAGAAATGTCTACTGGAAACAAAACTCTCCATGGGATATAACTACGGAGTTATTCATCAAAAGGGAGCTCCTATCTTATGCTGATGTGTATGYTTGCTGATGGCATTTCTTTTTGTCTCTCTTAGTTCATGAAGTTAGCATGAGTTCTGTCTAGAGGGCATCCTTGGGCAGTTCACTCCAGAGCTAACACATTGCATTCTCTGGCARCACTCACTGAACGTGTCATTACAATCTCCATTGTAATCAGAGCAGATAAGCAAAGCTGTGCCTGGATACTGTGATTTTGTGGTTTTCCCTTTCATTTTCTTGTACCAAATATTATGGCTTGCTTGTTTTAAAACACTGAAAATTATGCACTTCCAATAGGGATGGTTGCAATAAAGATCGGAGAAAAGGGGGAAAAGAGGATCAGTAAATAGAGACTGTGAATCTTTTTAGTAGAGCAATACTCTATTGCATTTGCCTTGTCTTTGAATCACATTAAATATACACACTGTTAAAAGGCTATTGGAATGTTCAAATGTCAGTGTTTCAAATGAAAATCAATAGCATGCTATTAGACTCATTAYATTGCTGTTATGCATCATTAAAATGTATTTAAAAGCTTTCAGCATAAGCCAGGAGATGGGAAGAATAACAAGACACTTTGAGGACATGCAACATACTCAGAATGCAATAAAGAATCAGGCACAAGAGAAACTTTTGTGGGCACTTGGAAAGAAAATCCTGCAAAGAGCTCACTATGTGTTAGAAACATATGTGAATGTGCGGAAACGAATGACACGGAATTCAGGATACAGACATATGTGTGAAGCTGCACCACTGAAATTATATTACCATATGAAAGTGTACATATGAGATTAAGAGATTCCWTACTAAATTTCTGAATTTTGTTTCCAAAGGGAAAGAATGGGAAGAAGTGACTCTTCTAAAGGCCGGGAATTTAAGTGGGCAAGAGGGACAACAGATCGCTAGTCCCTTCACACATGTATTTTCATGCTTTTGTACCTGATTGCTATTAAACATATTTGCCCTTTTCCTGAAGCAGGACTAGAACACAGACCACCCACTGTCCTGAATGTCACACTATCATTAAATCCGTCAGATCCTGCTTTTTCTCGCTTCCTCTTGTGGTGAATCTTTAATGCCTATAAACAAAGCAAATTAACTTCAGCCAAAGGAAATAAACACTCCTCTATACTCCTAATAGCCTTTGTCTGGGCTGGAGTTTAAAACCCTGTAGGGARATGAAGAGAATTAGAATCTCCCACTTCCTGGACAAGAGCTTTCTAATCAGCTAAGAATTATTGAATATTCTTTCAGAAGGTGAATTTCAACACCTTCTGTGTAGCTTAAACATAAAGCATTTCCTCCTGCAATTTTATCTGCATAGGTAAAGATTCTACTGAAATTGATTTTGGATGAAAACAGAACCATAAGGCATAAATCAAGTAATGGAGCCAGGGAACGGAAATAGTTCCATTTGAGTCAGATGTGCAATCACATAACTCAAATTAAAAACGCTGAGGACTCAAATTAAGTACACAGACTGAATTCTTTCACAAAAACATATGCTTGGATATTTTTAAATTACAAATGGATTTWWWAAAAAAGTTCTGTCTGAAAAACRAGCAAAAAMAGGAGAAATKATAATATTACTTTGCTTCAAATAGYTTTTGGAGGAAAAAGTGTTTCTGAGTGATCAGGAAAGGGTTTTCTTATCAGAAGAAGGGTCTATCCAAAGACTCATATGCAAATAGCCATACTGTACRCTGCTTTTATGTGCCAATATGTTCCTGCTGGAGTTTCACCATTTATTTTAATTGGGCCAAAGCTCTGTCTCTTCTGGAAGTGTCTAACACTCAAGGAATCAAGAGARTGGACTAACATTAGTTTACAGGTGTGATCATCTGTGGCTTAAAATGCAGAGACATCACTAAAACTCACAGTAGTTAAAGAATTCAGCAACAAACATGTTTATTTCTAAGCCACTCAGTATTCAGCACTTACAAAGCCATGCATGCAATGGTATTTTTGGTGTTTCTTAAGAGCTTTTCAAACTGTTCCTAAGATGCCTTGGTGGCTTTGAGAGCTGACTAAAAAGTGAAGATGTATTCTCATACACTTACTTTTAGGAAGACTTAGGCATTGTTAGCATGCCAATATTGATGATTACTCCAGGAATAACAAAATCTGTTTCTGWATTGGTGGTTCTATCTTGTGTTTTGAATTGACAAGATGAACTAGGAAGAAAAACATTCAGTTTTYGCTAGAAAGAAATGCATTAAGAGATATATATATAAAATGCACCTTCTTCCTTTCTCTGGTATGTTRCTATTTAAAATACACTATAGACAGGATGAGTCACTTAAACTACTATGGAAAGGAATTTGTGTACAAGAGAGAATTCTCATGAGAATAAACAGAACAATCTGGAAGTGCTTTAATTCACCCTTTAAGGTGTGATTTAATTCCTTCCTACTGTGTCTTTCCTAAATGAACTGTGGGGATAAAAGATATGCTGTTGGGAGTTGTTTCCTGAGTATTCAATCTCCTGCTAGAAGAAACTAAAATACTTGCTGGACAGTTCTTTAATACTTTTCTTGCTCCTTCCAAATGCTGTMTTTTTCTATCTATTCTTCATTAGGATTTTTTTTATAGTAACTGCTATGCAGTTTGTGTATCTTATGCACCATCTAAAACACAAYAGCAAACAATAATATATTCATTTTTAAGAAGGAAAGACAACTTCTACAGTTAAATTGCACAGCCTCACTCCTAGCTCAGGAAATCAAATCTGACTGTTCTCCTTTGGTTGTGGATTTAATTTTCCAATAACAATTACAATTAATCAAAGGCCGATGTTCTTTTAAATACTAAACCAATTGCATGCTAACAGTCAAAAAATTTTGTAAAGGTTTATTTGTATTTGCAAAGGGTAACCTGCCAAACTAGATTGCCTGTGTCACTTTTAGTTTGGAATCTCTGTGTCTGTGCTAACAWTATCATTTACAATAGTACAGTTATACAAGGGGGCCRACAGTCAGAAATTTAARTATAGTTGCAATCTCTTCATCCCTCTTTAGGAACTCAAAGCACAATTTTTACTGAGGTTGTTCCTCAAAMACAACATTAAAAATGACAGTGCATTTTATGCTTGTATTGACCATTTAATAGGTATTCCATAGGTCACCTAAAAGAAATGGAATGTTCTCAGCCTACTCCCAGAGGAGTTGKTGCAAAGAGAGAAAACTGAACTCTTCCTTTTATACCATGAGACTGTGCTGCAGTGASGCATCTCCTGCAGAATCTGATCCCCCTGACCACAACCTTCCTCCCCGAGTGCAATGCAATCCATTTTAGATATGGCCAAAAATTCATTTTATTTGAGTCTGCACTAGTACCACACATTCTCACTTCTGTATTGCACAAGTTTTGAGCCCAAGAATGTCCAACACACTCATGTGTACACAAAATATAGTGCCCTGTGCAGTCACAGAAATACTCTCTTGCTTACTACACTTCTTGTCACAAGGGTATTTTACCCCCAATTTTTTTTAGATTAAGGTTTTTTCCCACCCTGAAATGGTATTCTGTTTTAAAATCGTTGTGATTTCTAAATTCCCTTTGTCAACTGATATATGTCCCATCCCACTTCATATTAAGTATTCCATCTTCTAAATTGTTAGCTTTCCTGTCCTGACCAGAAACCTTTTAATTTGGATACAATGCTTTCATATGGCTGCATCAGTGAGCACGAGAGCCACACAATTTTTTTACTGAGTCATCAGGGAAACTTCATTGCTCTGAAGACCATTTCTGCAGTTCTGCATCTGTTATTCCAGTAAGCACAGTATCAAAGAGAAGATTACGTTTCTGAAATCTATAAGGAAAGAAGAAGCAGCTTTCTCTTTCTAAACAGAGTTTCTTCTTTTTACTCTGCTATCTTCAGCAGAGTTTTTTATTATGAGCAGCCTGTACAAAAAAAGACCACCTGGACAGAAGCATGAAAGTTTGTTTGGGTGCTAATCCACCCAGGAAGCCATCCCTCAATTTAAGGCACAATTTTTTCTAAGCATAAACTTCATCCCAAGACCAAACAAATGCAACTTTTGACAGCATGTAGAAACAGAAAATCTGCTGGTTGGTCCRTGCTTTCCCAAATACTCCAGATAACACTACTGCACAAATACATAATTTACTTCCTCAGCTATTTGCAATCCTTTCATCTTCTTCCTAAATCTTACTGTTAAAGTCCTTGCTGCAGTTGTGAGTAAACTCTAAATTGGCCTAAGCTTCCAAGTAATCCTGTTTCCTTGAATATGCTGGCCATGTCAGGCAGCTCACTGGCATCCTCTTCCATCTGCTTTACTGTTCTAGCACATCCGCTGCAAGCAAACTTCTCACTGTGATCCAGCCCACTGGCTAGTAACTGTTATATCAACAAGGCTTTCAGATCTCACCTCACGTGGCTGTAGACTTTGTTTTTCTCACAAATCTATCATTTTTTAACAGTTATATATGTACATGAGGCCTTTCCACCTTTGGGATCTGGGTTTCTTTCCCATCAGAAATGTGAGATAGGGAACACCTTTATTATTTGGTCTATATGCAGAATACAAGCCTTCAGTTTCTATTATTTTAGAAACTGAATCCCATCTCTTAYACCAGTATGGCTGTCTGGAAGGCCAAGTTCTTCAGGGCTGGGTGACTTGCGAGGAGCACTACTACTAGATGAATCAATGCCCCCTCTCAGGACTTCCTAAGCCCTTCTCCTCTCAGCACATTCCACAGAAAGCTCATCCTTCCAGGCCATGGYCTCAGCACTTCTTCAAGCTACACCTGTGACTTGTTGTCCCACCAGATGTAGTTCCACAGGACAAGTTGCTGAAATAGATCACWCTTAGTAGGCATGTGCTTCCAATCCCTGACTACCAAACACACATTACTGCTGCTCACCATCCTCCAGCTCTGCTGATAGCCCACTAGAAAGATGGATATTCTTAACTGTGCTGGACCATGGAGGAAACAGGTGAATATCAGCCCTTCAGAATCACAGAATCAATCAGATTGGAAAAGAYCTCTGAKGCCATCGAGTCCAACCTGTGACTGAACACCACCAAGTCAACTATGCCCGGGCACTGAGTGCCATGTCTAGTCTTTCCTTAAACAGCTTCAGGGATGGTGACTCTGCCTCCCCGCGCAGCCCATTCCAATGTCTAATCCCCTTTCTCTGAAGAAATCCCTAAAGACCAACCAAAGGTCCCCTGGTGCAGCCTGAGGCTGTGTCCTCTTGTCCTRTYACCGGTTACCTGGGAGAAGATGCCGACCCCCACCTGGCTACAAACTCCTTTCAGSTGGTTGAARAKAGCGGTAAGATCCCCGTTGAGTTTCCTTTTTTCCAGGTTAAGCAACCCCAGCTCCCTCAGCTGCTGCTCATAGGACATGTGCTGCAGACCCCTCAATGGACCMAATCCAGTGTGTAACAGCTCCGCCGTTAAACGGCACGGCCACGAGATGTTCCTCGGCCAGGAGAAAAGCCCTGGACCCACASGCGGGCAGGGAGCGGGAGGCAGAGATGGGAGCACCCCGGCCCGGGAAGCGCTGATCTCCAGCCCGGCCCCGCCGCCATCGCGCCCGCCACGGGGATGGCGCAGGCGGCTCCGCGCGCTGACGGGCGCCCCCTGCCGGCCCCCGCGGGAGCGCGCGCCGCCTMTGCCCGCGCCAATGGCCCGCCCCCGCCGGGCGGCGCCAACCAATCCCGGCCCGCCCCGGCCGCGCGCGCCGCCCCGCAGCCCGGCCCGGAACGCCCCGGGCGCCTTTCGCGGCAGCGCCGTAAAGCGCGGCCGGCGGGGAGCGCCGGGGCCGGAGCGGCGGCGGTCGCGGTCGGATGCCCGGGGGCGGGGGCAGCCCGGCGCCCGGCACGCAGGGGGGAGCGGAGGCGGGCGAGGCGGCGGCGGGCGGCAGGATGAGCCTGTCGCCGAAGGAGCTGTCGAGCCTGCTGAGCATCGTGTCGGAGGAGGCGGGCGGCAGTACCTTCGAGGGGCTCTCCAGCGCCTTCCACCACTACTTCGGGAAGGCCGAGCACTTCCGGCTGGGCTCCGTGCTCGTCCTGCTGCTGCAGCAGCCCGACCTGCTGCCCAGCCCCGCGCAGCGCCTCACCGCGCTCTACCTGCTCTGGGAGATGTACCGCACCGAGCCCCTCGCCGCCAACCCCTTCGCCGCCGTCTTCGCCCACCTCCTGAACCCCGCGCCCGAGCGCGGCGGCGACGAGGCGGAGCGCACCCCGCTGTCAGGTGTGTCCCGGCGCGGCGGGAGCGGGGGAGCGGGGCGGCGGAGCCCTCGGCAGAAAGCGCTGCAATCCCGCACGGCCAGCGGCTCTAGGCTTCTGTCAGCCAGGCCGCTTGCTTGGACCTTGCTGCTCTCTGCAGCTGCCTGAGGGCGCTGAGGCTGTTCAGTCTGCAGAAGAGGAGGCTCGGGGGGACCTTWTCGATCTCTACACCTGAAAGGAGTTGGTAGCCAGGTGGGGGACGGGCTCTCCTCCTAGATAACCAGTGACGGGACAAGAGGACAAAGTGTAAAGCTGAGCCACGGGACGTTTAGATTGGACATTAGGGATTTCTTCACAGAAGGAGTGATTATGTCGCCTAAACTGCGGGAAAAAAAAAAAGCTCTCCTAACAGCATTTTTAATGTTGGAGAATCAAGGCATCCCTTTATTTTCTGTCCAGAATGTGCCACAGAAATAATTTTGTCCACACATAGCCTGTATGTACACAGAAAATCATTCCATGGACACCTGAATTTTGGAAGATTTTCCCCAAACTTTATACAGTCAAAACCCACAATGTTCATTAGTCCAATGTTGCGTAGTTCTTAGGATTTGGTTTCCAATAGGATCTAGATTTCTTCACCTCCGATTCTAATTGGGTCTTCCTTCTTACCTCACTTTTCCCAGGCCAGGTGCTTCCAACCGCACCAGGGAGAGGTTCGGAATGTTCTGAACGTTCTGTTATTGGCCACTGATGGTGCTTTTGTGCTTCTCCCAGTCTGTTGAGATGTTAAGCTTGTCAGGCCTCACCTGGTGGAACAATGCCCTRGAAAGAAACTTCACTCTTCCCCTGGGTCAAAGGCGAACAAAATTTGTAGTCTGACTACATGTAAAGTTACATAAGGAAATTTTTAACTGGTATATTTTCCAACAATTAGACATTGGAATGGGCTGTCCAGGGAGGCAGTGGAGTCACCGTCCTTGGAGCTGTTGAAGGAAAGAATGGACACTCAGTGCCCTGGTCTAGTTGACGTGGTGGTGTTCAGTCATAGGTCASATTCCRTGATCTCARAGGTSTTTTCCAAACTAATTGATTCTGATAATGCAGAATTTTTTTGGAGAAAGTCTTCACAAAAAGCTGGAKGTGATAGAAGGTTTCCAACAGCTGTAAAGCTGTGAAACGAACCTCTTAGAGAGAAATACATTGGAGTGAAACACTTTTTTCCTCTTCAATAAATATGAGTGTGACACTACCAGTGTTGAGTAAATCAGTTTCTAAAAAAAAAAGATAACCTGTTGGAGAGAGTCCAGAGTAGGGCCACCAAGTTGGCTAGAGGGCTGGAGCACTGGAACAGGTTATCCCAAGAAGCTGTGGATGTCCCATCCCTGCAAGTGTTCAAGGCCAGGCTGGGTGGAGCTCTGAGCAGCCTGSTCTGGGGGCAGRTGTCCCTGMCAGTTTGAAACTAGATCTTTAAGATCCCTTCCAGCCCAGCCCATTCTCTGATTCTGTGAATTGCGATGTCAGGTCACACTTAATAGATCGCTGGTTGTGCATAAACCACCATGAGTGACTTAGCATAAGCTGTCACAGGTTGTGATGTGTAATACATGTGGTGTTGTATTTTGCATTAAAACAACAACAAACAGTTTTGTATGTGGTTACACCGACTCTCTACCTGCACCTACCTTGCCATAAATAACAGATCAGTTTGTGTCTTAGTTTTGGTTATTACACATGAAGAGTGGAAACTGTTAATGTGGAATCTGTTAATACTCCTGCATTAAAAACCAGGGATTGCTTTTCATTGTGTCTCCACAGGCTTCTTACCTCCCATAACTCCTCCAGAAAAATTCTTTCTTTCCCAACTGATGCTGGCCCCTCCTAGAGAGCTGTTCAAGAAGACTCCTCGGCAGATTGCTGCAATGGATGTGGGGAACATGGCCCAGTCAGTGGATATCAGTGGGCTGCAGCTGGCCTTAGCAGGTAAGGAAGGCTTGTGCTGTGGTTCTCTTACGAATGGAAACTCTCATTGTAATGTGACTGTGAGTTATCTGAGAAACTCTTGTCTTGCCTGAATATGAAGAAGTTTGACCTATGCTTCAGGGCCTTCAAGCCTGTATTCAAACTCTCAGAGAACTTCAGGCAGAGATAACATCCTAGCGCTTTTATCCTTCTTAACAAGTAGTTTTTTTAAGCATGTATGTCATTGCCTAAACACTAATGGCATTAATATTTTGCAAGTATAAGAYGATTTCCATCTAAAGCTTTGTGGGGGTTTTTTGTAGGGATGGTGCTCTTTTTTGGCGGGGGTTGGTGGTTTTTATTTGTTTGCTTTGTTTTAGGTTTTTTGTGTGGGTTTTTTTCTCTTTTTTAATCTCTTTTGACCCTTTGCAGTGTATCTTGTATGAGAGAACAAGTATAACTGTCACACCACTGTCACCAGTACTTCARCTGTACCTGAAAAATTTATTATTACAATTATATCTTCAGTTTATTGCAAAGTCAGACCTTGCAGAGTTAGCTCAAGAGTTGGAAAGTGATGTAGTTTTACTAGATTGAAAAGAAAAGCAACATGATGCTTATCCTTTGACGGAAACATGAGGAGGAACATGATWATTCATGTCACATCTGGAGCTAATATGAAATATTATATATTGTTGGAAACAAGTTTAAACACAAAAAAAATCTTTTTTCCTTAGGTATATGTCAGTAGACCTGCTTGCTTGAAAACTGACYATGCCARTTCTATATCTGTGATTTATTGCTCYRAGGTCAGGCACCATTTAGACTTTCTCTGTCCTGTATTGTAATTTTTTTCCTGTGGTCTCTGACATTGACTTGTAAAGCTGTGGTACACTGTCCCTTATTCACAGTCTAAAATGTCCTCTGGGATCCTCCTTAGCTGCTAYTTCCAGACTGTGGAATTGTTAAAAATGCCAGTTGGGCATCTAACATACCATTGTGGGTGAGACAAACCTTTCTGGTTCTTGATGTATTAATCCTGCCTGTATTTTGTAAAATACCTTAGCAAATTCAGATTATGTGAAGCTTCAGGTAACTTGTGGTTTTTAGTGCAAGGTGTGTTAGGTGCCTTAAGAAGCTTTGATTTTTTTAAATTTGTTTTTGTTTGTTCTCTTCTTGGTACCATGTTTACTTTCAAAATAGTTTGTTCTCATTAAAAATGAAATCATAGAATCAGAGAATGGTTTGGGTTGGAAAGGACCTTCCACTTCACCCACCATGGGCATGGACACCTTCTAATAGACCMGGTTGCACAAAGCCCCATCCAGCCTGGAGTTGAACTGTTCCAGGAATGGGGATCCACAGCTTCTCTGGGCAACCTCAAAACTGTGGTTGAGTGAATGGGTACTTTAGACCACAGYGTTTATTTTAAAATGGAAAACAATGATGGCTGAAAGTAGAATACAAAGTCATCAATGGTGCTTTTATAAGATTTATATCATTGTTTACATAATCCAGTAAAAGTGCACAATTGCTTAGGAGCAGTTGTAGAAGTTATGTAACAAAACCAKCTGCATCTGGAAAAGTTCTGTGCTATCTTTCTTAGACTTCTTGCTGTAGRTTCCAAGAATAACTGCCTAATTTCTAATCACTTTCTTAGAAAATAAATCTTCTTCTAATTTTAAAATCATAATGCTTCTTCTGTCCATTTGTTGTGTCTTGGAAAGTATGATTTTTTCACAAGTCTTCAGTATAATTCTCATAATGATTCAATATGCRTGATGAAGCTGATGCAGGATGATGACACTAAGATGCAGTGGTCGAGGTGTTGTATTTACACCCTTTCCCCATGATGTACAGAATGTAACAAGTGTAACACTTGATAGCTCTTCAAAATTATTGTGTCTGAGATGAATCCAGGGCTGTTCAGGATGATTTTGACTTGCTTAGCACATACATGCAAAACCAAATGAAATAACTTAGAAAGCTTTTTTTTTTTTTTTTTTTTTTTTTTCCTATTTTTTTTTTTTTCTCAATTATCTCTTTTTTTTGTGAAGGAAATAAAAAGATTTGTCTTCTGAACTGGAGCTCACTGTGATAGTTGATKTGCAACTGTAGGGTGAATTTTCTCTTTTTGATTTTCTTCTTTGTTTTTGAGGTTTACCCTCTCCCCTCCAAAAAAGGTTGAATTCTGGAATAGAGCCATCTTGGGCATGAATATTAACACCCGTTCTCTTCATCCTTTGGTCTACAGAGAGCTAATTCAAACTTTGATACTGACCTACGAGACATTTCTCTTCTGGTTTGCTACCCTATCAAAAAAGTGATTTTTTTTTTTTTTTGTAGTTGCAAGGATGGGTCTCCTGGCTYCTAACTGTCTGCTAATCCTTGTTTGATCTGGGAGTAATTAACTTGTATTAAACTACAGCTTTTAATACATAGTAGAGCTTTCTTTAAGAATCAAAGCTTATTTTTTTCTTAAAAAAAAAACCCTCCATAAAGGAACGTAAGGATTTGGTTTCAGTTTAATTTATTTAAACGTCTTAGTTCAAGATGCTGTRTTAGTTTCTGTTCAATCACCGTGTTTTAATTCTTGCTTCTGCTTACCTGAAGCTGTTGATTGAGCCCTAATTCTTGAAGCTGTGAGGTTGAACTTCTGAACTTCAGCGCATATAGCTAAGGACTCAGGCAGGCTTCTGAAATCAGTGAATTGGAAATCACTAATTAYCTAATCTAACATCACTAATAATTTCAGATTATGATGTTACAAACAAATCAGTGACTTACTGAGAGGTGGATTGAAGTTCTAGATTATAAATGAAAAGATAGAAAACGTATATCCAATACCTTTCCCCAGTTCCTGTACTTGGTTTGTTAAATCAGCCCTTCTGTTCAGGGGCTAAATCAAAGTACTCATGAGATGAAGTTTGAAACAGTTGCTTAAGTAGAAGATACGTTTTATAAACCAGCTCATTTGGACTTTGTTTTTCAAATGTTTTTATTTAAAAACTGAAAAGTATGCTCGTTGTTGCCTTCAACAGAACAACATACCCTGCTTCACTGCTTCAATGAACATATATGCAAATGTTTGCATTATCTGAAATAGTTGGATAAAGTAGGACAGAAAGCCAAAAAAATGAACAGCTTTGTTTTCATGATCCTTTTGTCACTCACAGTTTAGGCGTCTCTTGCAGATTTGTTTGGAATTGTATGAAGTAGTTAATGTGTGTGGGCAGCTGGGAAGGGTCAACATGATTGCACAAAAAGGAGCAAGCACACTTTGCTTAGAAGTGTTAGGGTACACAAAATATGACAGCACTCACTCAATTAGCCAGGAAATGGAGCGGTCTTTAGTTTCATCTGGAACTTTTTCAAGGGATTTCTTGTTTGGTACCGGCAATTTTGGACTGCACATTGCTTAAGGCTTAATCTGTTGCTTAAGTGTTCTCTGTTGACAGGGTGGGGACAGGAATGTCAAGTGGTGTTCTGTAGTGGGGATTTTTCTGCTTTTTGTCCTTTGGAGTTTTCTTTGCTAAAGCAGTGGAAAACAGGATCTCTCAAAATAGTACAGAGAACATARAAGATCAGCCATTAAGTCTTCAGATACAGAAGAGTGATCGATTATTKACARAAGGGCACATAAAAATCTGATAATGTAAGCACGGAGGCCCATATTTTCTATTTTCTTCAACTGTGTCTACTAACCTTAATATTATTTGTCTGTAACTTGTTTGTGTTCTGTAATTTGGCTTCTAAAGGGACACTTTTAACTCCTTTCAGATCTGCCTTAATGMTGATGTCTGTAGAATCACATAACAGTTAAGATTCCAYTGTTTTCCACTAAAGCACTGACTCAGGCTTGACAGGGAGTGCCCAAGGAGCTCATGCAACACAGAAATGTGTCGGATAAATGTGAATAGCTGACTTCAGGTCTAGTATGACCATTATCGTCTGTAAGTGGATCCGTGTAGATATTTCACTTTTTTTTCTCTGAGAAGTGATTACAAAACTAGATACAGCACATGAAGCCTTTCAGGAGTAGCATGGGAACCTACTAATGTGCTGCTTTTAGATGTAGATTACATCAGTTTCATGCCTTGTCTAAGGCAAAGACTACATTTCAGATTAACTCCTATTTCTTCTTTATCTTTGTTGCATACCTCTGTCCCTTGTCTGTCAGCTGGCACCCARACTGCTGACTGCCTGACACTGTACTAAATTTCATGTTGATACTATCTGGGGTTTTTTTGAGCTAGTTTTATTTCTAAAACTGCTTGTTTCTCACTACTTTTAGTATTCCAGGCATCTCTGTTCCAATTTTATGGTTTAATATTCTTCTTTCAGAACGTCAGTCTGAATTGCCAACACAGAGCAAGGCCAGCTTCCCCAGCATTCTCAGTGATCCTGACCCAGATTCTTCCAACTCTGGTTTTGACAGCTCTGTTGCTTCCCAGATCACAGAAGCATTAGTGAGTGGACCAAAGCCTCCTATAGAAAGTATGTGCATTTTCAMATCTTTGTTTCTCTACCTCATGACATTCTGTGTTATTATAATTCAGATAAAATGTAATGGCATTCAGAAGTATTTTTAAGGCATGAAATGGAAATTAAGGTGAATGAAAGTGCAAAACTGCAKCAGGCTGTCTCTAGATCAGATTCCATAGTGTTCACATTTCCAGGTTTTTCGAAATCTGGAGTCTGTCTTCAAGTTCTTCCCTGTGTCATCTGTTGMATAACAGATACTAGTCCCTGCAGTAAGATCTGCATTGGTTGGTAACATCTCCCAGGGAAGGTGGAAGGGAAAAAGACCACAGGATCAGTAACATAGGGATCTGAATCAAGGAAAACATGCAGATGTAACGCTATTACTAAAAATCAGAAATAAATATTTTTCTGGGTGGCAAATAGGATTCTAATGCTGTTCTCAGTGTTATAACAGCTCAAAGAAATAGGGGCTTTTGGATGGGGTTGTCTTCTTTTTTTMCTGATACAGAATACACAAAGCTTAAGAAAACATTTCACACTGTTGCCATTTTAGGTCACTTTCGACCAGAGTTTATTCGACCACCACCTCCACTCCATATATGTGAGGATGAATTGGCATGGCTAAATCCAATCGAACCAGATCACACAATTCAGTGGGATAAGTCAATGTGTGTTAAGAACAGCACTGGAGTTGAGATAAAAAGAATCATGGCAAAAGCTTTTAAAAGTCCTTTGACTTCCCCCCAGCAAACACAGGTAAGGATAATGCACTCTCATGTCTAAAATGATTCTCTAAGAAGCTACTAACCCCTGTATTTTAGAAAACTTTGAGCACTTTATTAAATGTGTGTTTGGACTCAGGAAACTTTTAAATTGTAAAAAGCCAAGAATTTTGACTTTGGTTTGCCTGAATGAGGAATAAAACATTCATACCATTGACTTGATTTAGTTACAGTTGATCAGTGAGGGACAATGACATTTTTCTGTGTGGAAACATCTTCATAGAACTAAGTTGCTCATGCTTCTGTGAAACCTATTGATAAATAATTATTTCAGAAATACCAACAATGATTTTTCCCTCAATTTGATAGTATTACCCTTCATTTCAGTGGGCTTTTTTCATAGTCATTATGCTGGCACTATAAAATAAYCTTTATTTGCAGTACTCTTTCTGACAAGTGAACTTGAAATTGAGATTTCCTTCCACTGCACAGAAAACTAAAGAAGGTTGAAACTTTTCATGTGGATTTTTTTTCCTCCCTTTTTTGCCACCCACTGATGAAAGACTCATAAATGCATTATTAGAAGTTTTATAGGCACAGTTGCCTGTACATAAAATTTTTAAAATAGACCTCCAGTGCTTTACAATAGAAAAGCCTAAATCTAAGGGTTATCATTTGCCTGAATCTTAGATTTATTACTGCAGCTTTTTAAAGCAGTAACATGAAYAGTTGAGGACAAACAAAATGAGATACTTTTTTTTCCTTCTTCACAGCTCCTTGGAGAACTGGAAAAGGACCCCAAGCTTGTTTACCATATTGGTCTCACTCCTGCCAAATTGCCAGACCTGGTTGAAAACAATCCTTTAGTAGCTATAGAAATGTTGCTGAAACTAATGCAGTCTAGTCAAATAACAGAGTATTTTTCTGTCTTGGTCAACATGGACATGTCCTTACATTCAATGGAAGTTGTAAATCGGTGAGTAGAGTCTCAAATCTAGTAAGRTTTTGTTGAGTATGTAAATAAATAAGTGAACATAAGTTATTAAATAGATTTCAAACACTACCAAAAGCAAAAGGAATAGAAGAAATAGCTAGTCAGGTTAAARTAAAAGAAAAGAGTATCAAGCTGTCACTCCCTTTTCAATTACTTTATGCTGTCTCTTGTTTTGATTTGTTAAATACTGTTTTAATAATAATTTTCAGTGTGTTTTGATTCGTCCTGCAGAAGAGGCGTGTGCTGTGGATTTGTTGCTTTCTGACTACTGGACAAAGTCTGCTTCTTTCATAAAGGCTTTGCTTTGCTTATCCTGTATATCCTAACGGTGGTCCTGTTTTAGTCCAGACTAAAGTTTATAGAGTTACTTGGGGGTTAGTATTAGGGAATTTAATCTCTAGAGTATCTTCTGTGCTGAGTTGAGAGAAGTTCCTTTTAATAGCCTTGCTATTTTAAAATGTTACTATAATGTTGACAGCTTCCTATTAGCAGCGGAAAAATTGCAACAGGAAAAAATTCCCACAATTTGTCAGGCAAAAGATATGATGATGGTGGAGGTATATATTATATTTAGTATTAATTACTTAAAATATTATAGAATTGTTTAAATTAATATAATTTTATACTAATTATTTGTAGCATGCCATACTAAGTGTGGTAAAAAGCACATTTCTTGCACAGGTGCTTTGCTAGTTAATCTTTCAATCCATGCTCCAAGACTGGAAAAGTTTATTTTCCTTAGAAAACACTGTGATGCTTTCTATTATTAGAAACACTTTTGCCACTTTGCAAAGAATAGGGAAATACATATCCTGTTGTGCATAACTTCAGCTGGAGTTGATAACTACTAGAAAATAATTTTTTCAAATTATTTTATATGTTCAGCTTAAAACAGTATTTAAAATGGTGTCACTTAAAGGAGTCTGTCCCCGTAATCTATAAAATATCTGAATGTTTTCTTCAGACCTCAGGTTCCTGGTTAATATATTAAATTTCACTAGCAAGTAGATGTCCTATGTACCAGGAAGTTGCAAATTTAGTTTCTACTTGTAAAGTGACCAGTTACTGAATGTGCTTAGTTTTAACCTGTAGTGAGAGTTACCTACCATCATGGGTCATAATCAAGTTGTTGATGAAGAATTAATCTTCTTTTCTCATAGCTAAAACTTAGCCTCATCCCTAGCTTCTGTCTATTCTTTCAACTGAGGGGGCAGTTTTGTTTTATTAGGACATCTGGAACTGTTCATTTTGATTCTTCTTGAGCATGCCTGTGTAGGAGATAGAAGACTGTAGTGGGACAAAGGGCATTTATTGTGAGAATCCTCCACAAACAGTTAATGCCACATGGCTAATCTGCTTAATTGCAACTTGCATTCTTGATGCAGCTTAAGTGAACAAAAGGTGCTCTTGTTAAATAGCTGCCCTGCTGTATGTTCATGTCCTGTTTTCATTGAGAATAACTTCTGCAGATAGGTACGACCCATTTTCTTAACAGAATACTAGCCCCTTAAATGGGAAAACTCCTCAGCTAATTCCCACAATATACAGAAATACATCTCTCCCACTTAGTTGCTTCTATTTCTTGGCAATTACTGAACGTAAACTACCAAATAAGCCTTGATCAGCTTTTGAAGCAGAGTTGAATTGCACTTTAAATGTTTTGATTATAAAAACCATTTTTTAAATAAATCCCCCGACTGACAGCAGTTACTGCCCTGATGTGGATGACTGCAACATGCAGAAACAGTGGTAAGAGAAGAACTTTGACCTGTGTCCAGGAGAGCTACACCACCAGTCAGGTGTGCTGCTTCTCYCACAGCATAGCTACCACAGGAACTTTTATCAAACTGCAAAGTGACTGTCAGTGCAAACAAGGAGACAGTGAAACTGCACCTGAAACTAAAACATKCACCTTTTCCCCTGTTGTCCCCCTTTCACTACTTAAGATAGGACTTATTTGAGTTACTTTGGTCAGATTCTATTGTAACCTTGTGRCAGTTCTCCATTTAGTGCATGTTATTACCTTACAAGAGCTGTATTGCTCTTTCAGTTAAAGAGTGTCAACTCCAGTGTCAGATGTACTAGTAACCAATCTAATTTAGCTTCTGTACTGTCAAAATTTTAAAAAGTTTTAGACTCTTAATTAAGAAATTTAAATGACTGGAAATATGTATGGAAGCTGTCAAAAACCAACTCTGTATGACAGGATTGGGAATMAACTCATATCACAGGTCTAACTCATTTGTTTTGCTAGATTTATGGCTTCATAAACCACTTAATATATTTTATTTGAACAGGCTCACTACTGCAGTTGATCTCCCACCTGAATTTATTCATCTTTATATCTCCAATTGTATCTCCACCTGTGAACAGATTAAAGACAAATATATGCAGGTGAGTGCTTCAGTAAATTGGTTAGGAAGACGTATCCTGTGTATTGCTCTGTGAAGTAGGTGCTGTGATTTTAATAAGGCTGATAGCATTAAGTTATCTGTTTTACTGCTTCTTCATTTCCAAGGCACTTTTTTTTCCCTAACACACTGTGCAGTTCTTTATAGAGTTTAATAGACAGTTCTTCGCTTCTTATAAAAAAGACTTCATGGATAATCACTGTTCCCGTGTTTTTCTGTAGACATCATAAACTTCTTCCTGGCAAAACTGCAGTTTTATGTGACTGGGGTTCTTACAGGTTTATCTGTCGCTCTGAGGCTTTTCTTCACCCCCAGTATTAGTTTGCATTCTGCTTAGTTCTAAGCTTCAGGTTTCTCTTCTATACAAATGTACCTGCCACTTCTAGACCTCTGAGGTGATGTTACAAATCTCACAGGGAAGTCTTGCTCTTCAATCATGAGTATTAACACCTTGSAGATCTCCTCGAAGACTTAAAAGCTTTTTGTCTTCCTAACACACACTCTCTGCTTCCCAAGCCTGTTATACTTCATGCTGGTACTGAGAAAGTTGCAGCCACTCCAAGGATCCCTGATCAGGGAGAGTCAGGGGAAATCTGAAGAGGTTTACACAGCTCTGGCATTCAGGGTTGTCTACGTGCTGTGTGAGGTACTTCCTTCTCCTAAACTGATCTGTTGGTTTCACCAGATGCCCAGTAGAACTTGTTTTCTTGGTTGCGTCATTGGTGAGAAACAGTTCCATGTCCASTTTGCCTAAGGCTTTGTGAAACCCATGTCTGGCCTTAGCTTTTTCCTCTTGATACTGAAGGACTGCAACACGACAACTTTTTTTTTTTCCTCTAAGCATTTTTCGTGTCCTCTAGTACATTCTCCAGCATTATTGTTATATCCTTAAGCTACAGCAATTAAACCCTAGTTAAATCCTGCAGCGCACAGGATAGGGTTGCAGTGTGGTTTTGGATAGCAGCAATCCCCTTGTCTTGTTCTCAGTCCTTTTCAGATGATGACTGACCATATGTTATCTTTTTGGTGGCTGCTGATGCTTCTCTGCTTTAGGATTTTGCCAGACATACGTGGGTGACTTGATCTGTGACCTGCTGAGTAGCTGTGCCTGTTACATTTGGGAGCAGAGTAGGAAAATAGTGGCAGACCAGGGCTGCAGCTGAGAATATGCCCAGAGTGGGACACTGCTCAGAGGGGCTGATGAGAACACACACCAGCTGTGCTGCAGGCAYACAAGGGACAAAAAAGAACTTGGAGGGTCTGATCTCTGAGCAGCATGCAGAGCTTGAAATCTAACATGTTTAAATGTGTAYGGGGCCTCACAGCAGCTGAGACACAAGATGTTTTGTTTGAAAAGCAGGGTACAAAACTACTATTGGAAATGATCCTCAGAGACTGGGARTCAGCCAATATCTTGCATTTGTTCTTTTGCTCTGAGTTTCATGTTCCTGGATTATTAAAATTACTCRTGTAATTAATTTGTGTTGCAGAGAAAGCATGTGATGCCTTTTGACTGCAGCAAAGGAAATAAATTATTCAGTTTCTGAATTCTCTCGTTAAAAGTAGCAAATTTTGCAGGARTAAGCTCAGTTCCTGGAAAAATAGCTGGTATCTTATTTCCAGTATCACATAATCTGAAATGCTTTGGACACTTAATCTGTCACATCCCTCAGTTCTATTTGATAAACATCATTCACATACCTAACTGCTTTTAGAGAAAGGCTTGGGTTCAGCTCTTTCTCACAATGTGAAGTATGACAGCACTTTAATGATAAAGATGTGTTTTTGTCCTTGGGAAGGAATGTGCTCTGTGTGGAGCAGATGGTTGGTGACTGGATCTATGTATGACAAATTGTAGGTGCCAATTCCTAAGCCTTCACTTCCAGCTCCCATCGTGCACCTCAAGGTGTTGCCTAACTAGCTCTTAAGAAAGAGGAACGCTTTTAAGATCCTGTCTTTTCACTGGATCAGGCAGGAAATGAGCAATGASTTCTTGCATTAGGTGTCCCCAGAATTCTCCTTTTAATACAAAGCAGGAGGGCCATCTGCTAATTCAGTGACAGAGCACACTCCATGAAGGAAGTTTGGAATCAGTTTTGTTGCTTTCACTTCTACCTGGTGTTCTTTGATAATGGTGTGATGGAAATTTTGAGATGCAAAACTTGTTCAATCTTCTTTATGGTGTTATTGTAGAAAATAAGACTAAGCAAGACCCAACTACTGACGTCATATTCAGCTATTATCTTTTCTCTTTGCCTTTATTCAGAGATTACATAATAAATTMAGTACAGTGTGTAGGTAGATCTGTTGCTTCGTTTGTGCATGGGATTAATCTTGAGAAAGCTCTTGCATCCAAAAGTACAAGAACTACAAAGCAGTCAGTTTTTTAAACATAGTAATAGTATGGGAGATGAAAGAGAAGGGGCAGCATGTACAAAGCTTGGGAAGAAGATAACTGCTGAAGCTAAACTGCTCCTGAAATGCCTCACTTGTACTGCTGAGGGCCAATAGTCCTTTTACTGGCTTGGTTGCAAACAATTCATTTGGGTTATGAAACCATCTCTCTTATGTTTCAGAACCGCCTGGTCCGTCTTGTTTGTGTGTTTCTTCAGTCTTTAATCAGAAACAAAATTATTAATGTACAGGACTTGTTTATAGAAGTGCAAGCATTCTGCATTGAGTTCAGTCGGATACGAGAAGCAGCTGGCCTTTTCAGGTTGCTGAAGACACTGGACACTGGGGAAAACCCATCAGAAACAAAAACGTCAAAATAAAGTGACTGTGTCAGTGGCAAAAAAAACCCTCTTGCCAGTGTTCTATACCAATTAATTGTAAATTTGAAACTTAAATCCTTGGATTAATTATGTATTATGTTAATTACATTATAAATAGCATTTTATGCATTTGAACAATAAATAAGGCTTTTTCTGATACACATGTTCGAGTATGTGAAATGTATTGGGCCTTATACTATTTTCCACTATGGTTAAACTTTGTATGTCTTGTGCCTGTCCTGCCATTCTAGTTCCAGAGAGAACATAAATGATACTTAGCATTTACAGCAAATTTAAGTATTAATCTGGCACTCACTGTCTTTGGACCCCAAATTGTTTATATRTAACTGAAGTCAACTTGTATCAAGGTAAGTGAGTTTCTTGTTCCGTGTTTTGTTCACTGTGTAAGACCTTCTAGGAGCTGGATAGAACTCCTGACAATGGWTTCTTCTTTTGGTAAGGGAAGATCTGTCATGAGGTCTAGAAACAGCTAAAGGCTTATCCCTCCCTACATGGCAGAAATAAAGTGTTGAGTGCTGTAGGCTCAGAGCAGTATTGTCTCCTATCAAGATCAGAGTATTTTCAGAATCATGCCATCAGCAGTTGAAATACCACACCTCTTTCATGCTTTTAAGAGTGTTTCACTGAGGAAAGAGGGTTACATTTCTTCCGTAAAAATTTAAAGAAACCCCAATGTCTTCTCACTTCCAAACTTGCATATGCAGTTGCTATGTAGCTTCCAAAGTTAAATAGCCTCTCTTCCTTAGTAGTTTTCATGTTAGATGCCAAGTATTGGGAAAACTGGTGATGGCRTCTGCTAAACTATGATTTTAAGCTGATAACAGAGTAGCTACTGTTRTATTTAAGCCCTGAGACTGAAAAGGAAAATAACTTGGAAAGTTAACAAGTTCTAATTTAATGCTGCTAAAAGCTGTTTTAAATCTGCAAGTGCTTCTCAATTTTTTAGGAAGTACAACATCAATAACGCAAAGTCAAGATGGTCTTTTGACTTTCTTTCCAAGTAATGCAAGATGTGAAATTGCTAGGATTGAAAATCCCATCAACCTTTCATCTCCTTTAGCATAATCTTTGAGTAAAAAGTCCTGTGAGAAGTGTTCTCTAGTCACTAGGGGTTAGACTTGTGTAGCTTTCCAGTTAGCATGTATCGGCTCAACTGAAGTTTAAGGTCTGTTCCAATTCTAGACATTCCTTCCAACACCCAATACATTTGCTATTGGGCATTTTTAGCAGCAACAGTTAACCCAGCTTGTGCTCTAAAATCATACCTTAYAGAAAACATTATCTACTACAGTTGAAGCCCAATTTGACCATCTTCTGTGTAATAGTACCCCTCTTTAAAAACATACACATATTAGATTAGTGCTTGGAATGCAGGCTGCAGTACTGTGATGAAGTAACAGGCTCCAATATAAAAGAGATTACTACTGGTTAAAGGCATTGCTATCTACTTTATGATTTACAGAATTAGTTAAAAACCAGCCTCCCCACCATAAAGGTTGCTTCTATGATACTACAGCAAAAGTCTAGATGTTCTGCATCTTCACTGTATTTGCTTGAGTCATACTGATATACGTAAATCCCTAATCCTTGGATTTGTCACAAAACTACAAAAATTACCAAGAAGTTTTATTTTGTTTGCTATGTGCTTCTGTATTGTTTGTGTGCTAGCAGGAAAGGTAAGCCACACTTTCCCAMATTAGTATTGGATTTACATGGCAAGGTTGTGGTATTGGGGAATTGCAGGGTGGCCTTTGTGAGAAGAGGTATGGCTGCCCTGTTGCCCACTCAGCTGGGACAAGCTGGCACAGCAGAACCCATCAGCCAGGCTGGTGGCAGCTCAGTGATAACCCTGAAGTGGTCTGTACCTTATGGAGAGGATCAACAGGGTGAGGAGGGAACAGTGGAGACCRACTGTTTCAGGTTCACCCCATCATGGAAGTCACGTTAAACCTCAGCAGAAGGGTAGTTTTAGTCTATTTCACTATCCTACTCTAAAATGAATTTATTGCCATTTAMAACTAATCTTCATGAAGTCACATCTGTTTTGCCTGTGATGGTAACTGGTAACTGTTTCTTCCATSTCATTTTCCCCCTCCTAAGACAGGAGCCAGCCAAGGTTAACCCAGCCCACCCTGCTACTGGTGACATGGGGAAAGCACCACATGCTGAAAKGATCTCCCCCTAGCTACCCAGCATGAAGTTAAGCTTGTTTTGTGCTKTACTCGTGGGGAGTGTCTCAGATCCAATTCCCAAGTGTACCAAAGAAAACAAAACCCTCCAGCTTCTCAGACGTTGCTTTTTAAAAGGTCTGTATAATTTATTATGGAATTTGAGCTTTTAGCCATTAAATTACAACAACAATGCATAACTTGACATTCTTACAACTGTACATACACAATGGAAAAGACACAAGTGCTTAATCCAAACAATGCAACCGAATTAGTTCAAGGTTACAATAAAATACAGTCAGTTGTGAATAGTTTTTGACAGACTAGCAAATCCAAATAGTTCTCTGTAGGTATACGGTTATAGTAGAAGTAAGTGGCTTCAAAGTTTTGGACTTAAGCTTCGGACTAACAAAATGATGGAAACTTATTCTGCTCTTCTGAATTGAATTAAGGATACACTCATTTAAAAATGCAGTAACATTACCATGTTTCAGATGGTGAAAAGTAGCTTCAAATCCAATGGAAGTATAATGGACAGTCCCAGGCAATGCACTCTTCACACAAATACATGCAATTATAAAGACATTCTACTTTTAAAACTTTCCCAAATCAAGTTTTGCAATACAGCAGGATATCTGAGGAGAGATCAGGACCCATACTGAACAAAACCAAAAGCCTTCAGTGTGATTTGTGCATGTTTAATCAATTCCAATTCTTAAATCTTCACATCACCTGTTAGAGAAAAGAACACATTTAGTAAAGATCACTCTCAAAGACATGTTACAATTTTTACAGGCATTCCAATTAAAAAAAATGTTGACATATTCCATTTCAGGAACTGTAATCCACCATGGCCCTAYTATAAAATTGCATCTCTTCCATTTACCCAAGGGGACAGTCTTGCTGGACTCTGCACAATTACAACTGGTGTTCTAGAGGAAGCTTAGCAGGATGGGCAGAAAACCTGAATGACCATTCCCAAATCAATAGATAATTAAAAAACACGTGACAAAGGTGTTGCAACGGTATTTCTCTGTGCCAGTTAAAACCTGGAACAGGATCAGAATTACCAACAGGCCAGCTTAAGCAGGAATATACTGGTTTATTAAATCAGTATGGATTAAAGACATTTTCACTGTAGGTAAATTATCCTGTAACTCCTCCAGTAGATCTCCACAATCTAGCCTTAATTACAGGCAACAGGCTACTGGACTACATTCACAGTAGCAGGGGATAAGGGGCAGGGAAAACAACATTATTATTAACATGGTTTTAGATCTGAAATGTCTGTGGTTCATTTTTGCTTGTTAGTAAATCTGAAAGACAGTTGAAACAATTATTTACTATCAAGTTTTTTCCAGTATGCCMTTTGCAGACCATTATTAATAAACTAAAATTTCTGAACAAAGAGGGGTCTCTAGTTTTTCCTTTAAGACAGCAGTTCATTTTATCTTCAAAACTCCTTTTCTGAAACAAAAATTAAAATCATTTAACTTCACAAAATTTTTCCCYAACAGAAACTGCAGCAGTAGCAAAAGCCACACCAATTAACAAAACATYAATAAAACTTAAACCACAAAAAGCAGCATCCCCTAAGTCCTGCTAGGGATTTTTCCCAAGTGATTTATTCAGCATCACCATTGAGAATCTTTAGACTTCTCGTGGGCTCTGGATTTTCCTTTATGTATAAAGATATCACGGAATGCCTCTAATAAGAAACACTGCCTGATTACAGTAAAATCTAACAATGGGATGGAGGTGTCCAAGACAAGTTCCTGCACGTTTTATGAAAAATGTGCAGCTAGGAAGAGAAAAGAGACGAGGGCAGGGAGAGGCAGCAGGAACCCACAACACACACAGCTGCYACTCCCACACTTGGCAGGACATGGCCGAAGCAGAAGAGGCAGATTACAGCTTCCCCAAATGGAAGGGAAGGGAGTTGGGAGGCACATACTCTACAAAAAGCATTGACGGGGTGAGAAAAAAAAAAACATTAGTTCTGAACTTCATGCAAGCTTTTGATAGGTAAAGTGCTAGAAATTMGCATACACAGTTTGACCCAGCTTAGTGGGGATCCAGATCAGCAAAGTCTGTGCACCTGTATTTACCTACAGCAGCCTCTACCTGTTTGCTCATTGTGATGACCTGAAAGAGCAGGTCATGTGCTTCTTGATTCTAAGCCTCCCTACTGTTTCAAGCTTCCTAGATTGTCTTTTTCCTGCCCTCTACTTTTCACCCTACCTCTCTTTTTACTAATGCATGTCAGCTTTTTGACTGAGGTCAGACTAGTGATTCGCTTCAGACAATTTTTGTCAYTGTGCTTCCAAGGAGAGAAAACTCCTCACTGGAGGCACTGCAATTCGGCCTTTTATTGTCATCACTCCTCAGCAGTACAGCTGGCCTTACAAGACCTAACCATATCAAAGATCAACTATGTGCAAACCTATTTGACTGAAACAACTGTAACTATTCTTGTGAATGAGTGAAATGAAACAGGTGCAGGGTCAGCATGAGAAACAGCCCTCAGGAATCTTCATACTCAGGTATTTTTCTAAGTCAGCACACAACAGATTTTATAAGCACACTCTTCAGTTTGCAGGTTCCTTAGCTTTTCTTCCAGCTGTCAGATCTCAGATTTAATTCTTCAGAAAAGCTTCTGGTTTTATAGGTTTTACATAGAAACTCATGTACTTACCACATTTCTCCTCTCCAGAATGAATACTGTGCTGTAGGTATCAGCAAGACACAATCCACAGACTGACAACACTTCTCTTGATAACTTCTCTTTTGGTTCCTTCTTGAGCTAGAGTTTAAACCCTCTCAACATTTACTACATCAATGTTCAGTTTTGTGTTAAAGAAGAGGGAGAAGACTTAGTTTTTAACATTGAAGAGACAGATTAAAAGGCAGTTCTCGAAATGTTGATAAGCTTCTCTTGGAGACGTAAGTGTCCCTATATATTGTTTGGTATAGTTGTGGGTTGTTTCTTTGTTCAGTTTCTTKGTTTCAGTTGGTCAGTCATATTCCATTCTCATGTGCTTCTTGTAAGATAAAGGCATCACAAAAACTTGCACCTGCTGGTGACATCAGAACTACAACCTGACAGTTTTCCAGTAAACCTAAAAAGTTATACTCCTACAGGGAAGAGGCAGATTTTTTTTTTTAAAGTAGGCATTAACAGGATTTTTTTGAAGGAAATTTAGGGTGAAACATCTGCTCTGCAAAGTAGAAGTTCAGATTGTATTTCCCCAGCTGAAACCTCTGTCATTTCTGGAACATTCATTCTAAAATTAAAAAAAGTTATTGCTTCTATTGAAGCTCAATATAAGTTAGAAAAAGAATTGCATATTTTCTTAAAAACATTCCAAATATACACTTTAAAAACCAAATGCACTCTAAAACAAATGTCTAGTGAAAGACACTGTTTAGCAATCTGTAGCAATAGCTTTACAAAAGAAAATTGAGGAATGTCGCCTATTTATAACGTGACAATGCTAAAATCCTAAACAATTCACTTAACACTCTTAAGCAGTGTTTTAAATATACATATTTCTTTACAAAACACTTCAGCAATTCCTTATACCACTTACAGTATATAAAYATTTGAGTAAGAGGTCATAATGGGAGATGCCAGGGTTTATATTTACTCTCAGATGCTTCAGTTTTCTTAAGTGTTTTACTATAAGGCACAATACTGCTAATCTAAAAGAAAGAATAAAAGCTAATGGCAAATCCAGTCAAAATTCTGAATGTGGAATATCCAAGAGAATTCCAGCATCTCTACACAATGGAAAAGAAAAAGCAAAACAAAACCAAACTGTATTTCCTAAGAAACAGGTTCAATTTGTACATAAAGTGGGTCAGGATGGGAACAGGAGCAAGAACAAATTACGTTAATTATTATAAATAGACTAATAAATATATTTTAGCCATAATTAGCCCTTTACCTCTGCTCTACTGAGTTTAAGATTGAAAGAGGTAACCAGTGTGCATATACTAAATAAGTCTACATGCTCAGCACGTGAAGACCACCTAGCACAACCTAGTACTGTCAAATTCAGTATAAAAAGCCAGCAAGATGGAGAAGGTTTCCTTTTCTCAGCATCCACTCAGAGTAGAACACATTACAAGATTGAGTATTTCTTACATGTAAGGAAAGTTGCAACTGGCAATTTTTCCATCACAAGAAAAGGATACACAACATATCCATTAAAACTGATTCCTTCAAGGTTAGATAATGTCCTTTCTAAGGATATTTATCTCCAATTACAACTGATCAGAACTTTCAGAACATTTTAATAGTTGTAGCTTGTAAGTGTTCTCCACGTGTACATACTGAATGTAAAYAGTGCATCCACAATATTTAACCATTACACATTCTGCATTATTTTCACTGCCCAGTCTTCATCTTTGTTACAGCCCTCTGGAACACAATGACATTGCAACAATGCTTACAGAAAAAGGGTTATTGCRTTTTTTTTTCCTAGGATGAAACATCCAGAGGAGATTTTATAAAATCCTCCTGTGTACAAAATTCTTAGTTATTAGCCCTTTTGGAACACCAGCTAGAAAAGTTTGAAAGGTAAAATAATTTACATTGTTATTTTTTCTGTTCACTAGACAAAAGTCCATACTAATTAAATAAAAAATAACAGTTCTTCAACAGTCTATTCAAGATATCTTCCATGGAGCAGTTCAGTGGGAATTTCCATTAGATAGATGTTCTCCATGTCGGTTATTACTGGCATCCACATCTAGAAATCAGGAATTGAAAGAAAAATTGTTTGCTGATTTACCATTTTAATATGCCTTGTCTGTTACATTAGTCCAGACTCAGGCAACAAATTTCATACTTATATATACCTAAGGTTCTCAGGATTCTCTGAGTAAGTAGTCCTCTTAAGACACAGTTTACATCTTTCTACCCCCCTAGTCCAGCTTTCTTCCAGCTTGACAGAGTTCTTTGGAAATCTATCCACTTGTATTTTTTGAAGACCAGTCCAGTCTGCATTGCAGACTGCTCACACCAGTAGAAGGATGTTTTCTAATGCAATGTCTAGTGCTAAGGTTTGTCCAGTGAAACACTGAATTACTTACCAAGCAATGCTGTGGTTTCCCCTGCGTCCTCTTTTAAGCTGGTACACTGCAATACAGATTCATTAGTGGAGGAAGCCGACAACTCGCTTACTTCATTTCTGTCATCATCTTGCAAAGCAATACTCAGACTTCCAACTGAAACACTGCCACTTATGGATTCAGGTATTGCAACTTCAAGTACATCTTCAGGGTCCCCCTTCAAAATTAAACATATTTAACTGTCACTTTTGTCTACCATCAGACATCAACATTCCTCCATGTTACCATTTTGTAGCCTTGTCATTTTTTTAGCTATTATGTGTGCACTCGTGGGAATAGTGTTGATATTGTCCACTTTCAAGGTTATTGTCTGACTGCAAAGGAAGAAAGCCAACCGAAAGAAAAGCCATTTTTCCAAAGCCCCCCCAAAGCTGAGAGCAGCAACAGGAGTCCATGCAGTCAGCCTTTAGGATGGATTATTCCAACACAGTRGCAACAGTATTGCCGAAATCCGGTTAGAAGCAGGTTCACACATACAAAGTCTCCACTGAGGAAACCTATTCGTCCTTTCAGTWTGCAGAAGCCTCCAAGTCTTTGTTTTTCATTATAGTAGTTGGCCAAGACTTTTTTTTTTATTAGGGTGAGTAATTATTTACATCAGAACCAAATTCTCTTCTCTACCTCCAGCCTAACTTTAAATCTGTTCCAAAAACACAAACATGCTGGCTTGTCACTTTGCAGGAACACATTTGCATCGCAGRCAAAGGGATTTATTTCACCTATTGTATAGCATGAGCTATAAAATTCTGATCCATTCTGGAAATTAATTCAAAGAGTTATACATGCAGTTCTATTTCTAAAATGAAACAGGCTACTTTCATTACCATAAATAGACTGATATTACTTACACATAAGGAAATATATTGCAGCTTAAGTAGATATTATTTTTGCTTCCTAGCAAGTATTTTTCCCCTTCCTCAACTAGCAAAGGTCCATCTTAAGATTGAAGAAATTCTAGGCTGATTCTTTCTTTAGCATGAAATCAGCATAATTTAAAATTTACTGAATTTTAATGAGCTATAGACATMCTACAAGTGAATAAAAGACATATGTGATACTTTACATTTGTGAGCAGGGGGGCATTAATGATTTTGGTTTCCAAAACTTAAAACAGTTAAATAAGCACTGAAACGACAAAATTTAGCAATGCTCTACAAAATCAGTCAGACATGCTGAACTGCAGTTCTTTCTCTCATAAAAAAAAAGCATAATGAAGAACTAGACCAGTGAAGTCTGCTCTTTACGAAAGCCATGTAATAGGACTTAATGCCTTTTTTCTACTTCCAGCCTTTAAAAATGTAAAAGCATCTGAAGTATTTGTTGTCCATAACCGAACTGAGATTTAAGCCTCTCTGCAGAAGGTTTAGTATATTTCTGTAATAAGGCTGCACATTCTTCTCTGCAGATATGTCACTCAGAGTGCACTGCTATTTGCACTTCTTTTCTTCACATCAGTAAAAAAATTCAGGCAATCGCTCCTTAGACTAGATTGGGCAACCTGGATCAAACTGAAAACTAAGCTAGAAAAAAATTCCTGAATGATTTCCCATATTATTAGCTTCAGTGAGACTTGAATGATTAAGGCATAAGCAGGACACATTTGCCTCATWTCATTAGAAAAATGAACTGGGCTTTTCTATTTTATATAATCCCATTCAATCTGCTTTCCAGAAGTCATTTGGCCAACAAGCAGAGGAGTTACTACTCCTGGTTTGGCCTAGTATCTCTGCAACAGTAAAAAWTCAGGGAATATAATTATTCTGAAGGTTCCAGTATTTCAGTTTCTAGCCTGTATTCAAAAAGAGAAGTCTTCTGCATCCAACGCAAGATACACCAGCCCCAAGAAGTGAATGTGAGCAAAAACCAAGCTGCTAATGTAACAATATTAAAGTAGCAATAGCTATTCCACGTAACAAAGAGGTTGCAACTTGCGGGTGAAGTCTGACTTAATACACAAAAGCACCAAAATCTGGTATATACATATTACAGTAGCAAGACTACTGTCCCCTYTGACAAAACAAAGCAGTAATTTGTAAGACTTTTCCATAGATCTGGTAAGTTTCTGCAATGAAGTAAGCAAAAATGTAGTCAAAACACAGTCCTAGTCTACGAAAGAAAAGTCCCTGAAACCAAAATACACCCCTATTTTCTAGAGATTTCTGTAGACCAGTAGGAGGTAAGAGAGGTACATTCTTGCCTATGGCATTTTAGTGGAACTCAAGACTATTTATCAATAGTGACTGAGTAACCTACCGCATGTGTCTTCATCTCTCTTTTCTGGTGCTGTCAGAAAGAAATGAGAGCACATCATTTTCTCTACTTAACCAATTTCTGGTGAATGTCTTTAGGAAGGTTTTAAGTACTGGCTTATTTACAGGGATAAAACATGGGGCATATGTGGAAGTACACAAACATTCTATGGAATACCTATTTGAATCGCAGTTCTCAACAAYATTAAATATATATTCTAGATTTATTTAGTTCAGTTATATTTTTGCAACCTGGACAAATGATCTCACCTCTGCTTCAAATTCCTTAATATCATCAGCTGGAGGTAGAAAAAAAATTGGTTATCGAAGATTCATAAGCTTCTCGAGACACCATTTAAGTTCTTACCCATAAAATTCCCTTATTTTTTGCTTCTCATTCAATTACTCTTTTCATCTTTGCCCAGCTTCTCGAGTTTCGTCAAATAACAGCAGTTCTCATTCTGAACAGTTACATGAAGCCTTTTCTCCTAGACTGTACTTCAACTTTAAAGATTAAAGTAGTGTGCAACATACCCAGTATCCCAGAGCTTTGATAACATCTAATTTACACATTGGACAAGTTCGGTGGTCCAAAAGCCAAGGATCAATGCAGGTTCTATGGAAGATGTGCCTAAAAAAAGAAATGGTCTTTAGAACTTATTATGAAAGCCACACACCCCTCCTTCAAACAGTGTGCAAGGTAACAGATAAAAATAAATCTTTCCTTAATAATTTTGACAATGAGTTGCTACTCAATTTATTAGTATAGACATGGTTCTGGAAGCCTTTTCGTTCATGCCGGTTTTCTAAAGTAAGAGATGTTACTAACCACAAAGACACCAGGCARTTACTAATTCAACAGTATGCAGTTCCAATTTAAGCAGCATCTWCTTCACTCCTACAGTTTTCCCAATTGCTCTCACATCCATATGAAGTGCTACATGGTCTCACTGTGCCCTTCAACATTTAAGAGGCCATACAAATGGCAGCTTCTGCCAAGCTCTGCCACCAGAGGTTCAGAAGAATTTATAGGAAATTCATCCCCTTTCTTCAGAAAAACATGGTAAGGAGTGAAGAATAATTATGGCAACTTACTTGCATGGCAGAATTCGGACAGTATCTTTCAGTTTGTAGTTCTCAATGCACACAGCACAGTTTTCCACATCAACATCTAAACCCTAAATATGACATAAATTTAAGTGTATTACATTCATATTTCATTACAATACAAGCTCTGTGTAATAGCTAGCTTCACAGAATGCAAAATAAATTAAATTATTCACCTTTTTCTTGTTTTATATTACATCCTAGCAGGTATTTCTTCATAGCTAGGAGAGAAGTCAAGTATGCAATTTGGGCTTAAAACTTTTCTCCAAGTTTACACTTGGAGAAAAGAACAGAGACAGAACATCATATTCTGGAGACAGAACATCATTTCCCCACCTCTGTTTTTTTCTAAGGATTAAATACTTTTCCTAACAGGTCTTACTGTCTTCTTGAAGCCATGCTTGGAGTTGCAGTGCAAATATGATGCATATCTCCAAATACAAGAGAAATAACCCAACATTAATTGGGCTGTATAAAACCTAAGTATTAGAAGACTAGAGAGTGAGTCCTTTCCTTTMATCCCCACCAAACTAGTATTTTTGGTTTACAACTTACTGAAGCACTTCAGTTTCAATACAACAAACATTGAAACTAATTAGTTTTGCAAGCACACTTTCAAGTTCAAAGCCAGTATTTCCCTCCTTTGCATGCTAACAGTTTTTACAATTAATGCCTTAAATTCCAAAGTAAATCACATTAAGACTGTTTGTTTTTTTTTATGTAAGAGAAGTTAAGACAAGTGCTTATTGTATAAGAAGTTATTTTTTTGTTCTGTACAAGAGGCTAAATCCAAGCACACCATATGTGGCACATACTGAAATGAGTGTCCTTTTTGCAATAATCCTGTAAGCTTCTCAGGAAAAATCTACATGATAGCAAATACACTTTTAATATRCGACCTATTTTTAGTTAAATATCTCAACCTCAAGTGAAGAGATGACGAAAGATCGTACCGTGTCACAACAAAAGAAACAGACTCTTTTAAAATGGCTGAAAGGAAACATTAACAGAAAAAAATTTACAGAGTAGAGAGGACTCAATTTCCAGACAAATTTGTACTGGTTCATGAAAATATCTCTGCATCAGTAAGTTACATAAATTTGCTGACAGGAGGTTGATTCAAATCAAATTAAAAATGTGATTTACCAAATAGAAAACCTCTATTTTAAATTGACAGATTTTAACCTTACTTCATTCTACTGTTAACTAACATAGCACTCATTGGAACAACCAGCATACTGTATAACAAATTCCCCCATTTTATTTACTTTAGTAAAGGGTTGATTTATGAAAAGCAGCTCCCTGGTATACTGCAAAAAACCACACAATACAAATCCTTTTTGGAATATTTTACTGAACATCAATTTTAAAAGCCATTAATATCTTCCATGTGTTTTTTAACATAGGTTTCATCATGACCCTTCTACATCCCTTTCTTCCTATATTGATGTTATACTGATAGAGCTTTACAAAAGTTTGAGTTCAAGTCCATCTTTCTTGATCTCTGATGTCACCATTGTATGAACTTAAGTGTGAATATCCCTGTTCACAGCTTGAAATATATGCTATACTCCATCAAAAAGTAATCTAMTTAAAAGTAAGAAATACTCATAAAACACTATTTAAGCATGCTGAAAGCATAGAAGGAAAAAGGCAAGTAAGTTCAAAGACAGTTTTGGGGTTTTTTAAGCTTCAAAACCAAYCTACTAAATGAAGGACATATTCTGTGTAGCACAAGCTCAACAGYTTCTGCTGGACCACAGCTTTTAAAGATTTTACATATCAATGTCCTTTCTGACTTTAATTTTATTCATAGATTTAAAAATAACCTAATCCTTGTTTTTCATCTCTGAGTAAATCAGTCCTTAAATAAAAACTAATCAAGTAAGACAAGGGTTGGAAAGACAAGGGAGGAAAAATGCTTATGTAGTAGCAGAAGTCTAGTCAGAAGCTAATTTTGTTTCTAGGATCAGCACTCCTGAAACTCCAACTAAAATATTTTCTTTCAAAATTTTGGCTTTTTCTACTTCAGTTATTCTAATACAGCTGAGTTTAGGCTRTATGCTGTCAAAACCAACTTTGTGAAAGCTGTTTTAATTTTTATATTAGTTTTATTTTGTAACGTAGAAATGTACTTTAAAAACTTCATGCTTCAGATTAAGTCTATACAGCTCTTTAATGTATATCAAAAGATGAAACAAGTGTTTTAATTTTCAAAACTTTTTATATTTTTAAGGCCTTCTGATCAATAAAAAGATGACTGTTCTTTTAAGGAAACAAAACATTACGTCAGCTTTAAGAACTGTGCAATCAGKATGTCCTAGGAAGTATTTTGCAATCCACTTGTTGATGTTTTTAACTGCTGGAAAGATAACAATGTTTCCTCATCTTTACACTACCAGCCCCTATAAATTCTGTACAACCAGATATTATTTGCAACACAGCAGCCTTACGTTTCAATAAGTAGTTCAAACCTGACTCTTCAATTTTAAATTCTGYGTTTTAAACAAAGRCCCTAAAATAAACCTAAAACTGTATGTCACACTGCAATTATGTTGTGGGAATTTTAGTTTAAATTCTTTGACGTTACAACCATTTTTAAAACTTACGGTAATAATAACCARAGACACTGAATTACCTTTTCTCCACGTTTCACTGTATGCAGCTGGAGCTGGCTGATGGCTCTCTTGGTTTCTTTCCTGTGTCCCTTGAAAGAAGATTTTAAGTATTAGTATAGACATTAGTTTCAGGAACTACATTCAAGGKTTTTAAATACTTTCCATGTGGATTACTGAATCTTCTGAACACATCTAAAAAAAAGTTGATCTCCGAATAATTAATTTGTTTATAAAGTATTTCCAACCAGCAGATGTTGAAGAGCTGCAYATGGTTGTGCACTCCTGGCCCAGCACACATGCTCTGTAAGCACACTGCTCAMACAAAGAGCCCCAGCAGTGCAGCAGCAAGCAGAGCACACCTGCAGATGCAGCCCCACATCCTGAATGCTACAGTAAGGGCTTATCTGCACAGCGAAGCTSAAACACGTGCAGGTTTAGGGGCAAGCAGAGCTGAAACAACAGCCATATAACCAGACCTTCCAGTCAGGCAAGCCCATGAGCAAGCACACCGTACATTTTGCACCAGCCTGGAGAAGGTGCAATCCTGCCAGGCAGCCTACAGCTGGCCACCAGGTCAAAAGGCTGCTTGTAGCTATTAATACTTCCCTTCAGTTAAACAGTCTCCTACGTTAGGCAAAGCTTTGCACTGAAAGGACACATTATGCAAAGGAGATGACAAGAAAGGCTTTACAGACATGATGCACTGTATTGGACTTCTATATAATATAATTATGCTTAGAGGGGAAATGACAAAAGAAAGCGGTACTGTATTCCAAGACAAAGTGCTAGCTAGAAACTGAGAAACTAAACATTCCCAATTGACAGATGCTGACCTAACTAGCTTCAACCCAAAGAAATACCATAAAGGAATAAAAAACCCCAAACCCATAATAGCAACTTTTCTCTGTATTAAATATGATGACACATAATTCTACAAATGTATAGCACTGAAAACTGTGATTTTTAATTTTTATGATATTAAAGATAAGTAATCTGAAAGATCTCCTAGAAATGGACAAAACCAGCAGCGGAAGTGTATTTCACCTCCTCAGGGTTTTCTGCACAGTCCTGTTTTTATCTTCAGTAGCAAGGAGATYTCCTAGTTTTACTGCTAAACTAATGTTAGAATAAATCTTAAGATACCCATCTTCATCATCATTAAGCAGCTAGACAGCACCTTGCTTTAMAGCATAACATATTTAACTCGCAAGTTTTAATTTTACTAGAGTCTATAAKCTAAGGAAATCAAGATTTGTGTTAGAAAGTGGCTTTTTGTTTCCAAAATTCTTTTAAGACTCTTATTACTACATTTTGACTAATATCTTCAAAATGTCTTCCAACCTTGCATAATTTTTGTTTTCAATGGCCATTTCAGAAGAGAAATAACTGAGAAGATGGCATAACCTTCTCATTCTAGACAGTTTAATTTATTTAAGAAGCATTTGGATGACAAGCAATGGCAGAATCTACTGGCATTTGGATGACCATTGCAAAACCTATTAAGAGTCATGGCAGATTTTTCTGAGAAACATCACATTGACTCTTAAAACAAAAGTMCATCATATGATATGATGCTTCATAAAGCATGTGAACTCTCCTCAGTGTGAACTATCTAAAAGGCAACAGCAGGAAGCAACTTCCTTCACCAAACTGTTACAACACAGAAACACATCCCCTTTTCCTATAAATACTTCTCAAAAATTTTGTTTTCTCAAAAGTATTCTCAGGAAATAAATTCTAAGACCTCACGCTTCGTAAAAAAGACTCTAGGAAACCAAAATTTCAGAGAGACCCCAAGTTAACGAATACGGAAGTCCTGTGGTGTGTTATCCTCAGTTATTGAAAAGAGAAATTCCGTACTTTGCTAGAAGAGTCCTGTAAGTCCTAAACAGAGTTGAGACTTTTGAAAGCAAACAAAAATCCCTTCCCTCCTCCCCCAAAGCTAGAATCTTTGGGAGGCAGAAGGCAGGGTTAAGTCCACACGCTAAACCCTGATTGAAACAGTATTTTTTTCTGACCTGAGGATAAAAAAAAATATACCCCTGCAAATATAACAAGAGCAACTTTATTTTTCAGTTAGTAGAAAACTATGGTAGAGCTGCTGATGATCRTGGAAGAAACATAACCTATTTGCAGTAGCTGAAAAGCAGAGGTAAGTGCCATTCTAAGGTCTTTTCAAAACTCAGCTGGACATACCTTCTCAGTAACTCCATGTAAGTTGCTCTCTTAATAGCAGGAGTCCAGAGGTCCCTCTCTACCTAAATTGCTCTGTGATGAAATACTTTCCTCAGGGGAAAGAAGCTTTCTTTTTTTTTTTTTCCTATCAAAGCACAGGAATGTGAAAAGGGCAAATAAGAAGCAAAATTACTCCTTTCAAACCTTCTCAGTACTCTCACCATTCTCAGCATCTTGAGTAGCCCAAGAGAGCTGAGTCTCACCACATATGCACCTTCTAGTCTGCTGCAATTCAGTAACTCTGCAGTGGGGTTGTAGAATTACAAGTATCAAAAGGAGTTTTCATAAAGTTTTRGAACTAAAAATTTTACCTTTAAGAACTTGTGGGTTTTATTAATAAAATTTAAAAAATTACCATGGTTTCTTTCTGTTTAAAAAAACTTCTGCTTAGGGAAGTTAATACTTTCAGAAAGTAAATTATTGAAGAACGAAAATAACTCTAGATATCAAAGGGAAGGAAGTTCAGTTAGGTGATGGATCATGTAAGAAGCTGCCCTTACTCTGTTGTTGACAAGTGACTAAATGTATTTCTCCTTACTTCATGTGAGCATCTAATAATTAAAACTAGTCCAACTTGCGATACCAATTAGCACAGTGCTTATTAGCCTCATTGATTATTGCTGAGCAGCATTCACAGTTAGCAAAATAGGAAGAAGACACAGATCTTCAGGAATGCTTCAATAAACAATCAAAGTCAGGCAACTGATTTGATCCAAGGAGGAGGTAAATACTCTTAAGCATCATCAGCTCCATTTACCTGGTTTCCAAACTGTGATCCCGTATACAGGAAACGTTGTATATAATAAAATATGAGCCAAGCAAGCGATATAATCATCATGGTGATGAAGGCGATGGCTACAAACACAACTGATTGACCACTAATGTATTCTTGCACATGTCGTGTGCCAACAACAATAGTCATTTTTACTGGAATCCCTCTTCGTACTGGCTCCAATATCTCTATTCCTTTTGGATAGCCAACCATTATCACCACTGTATTTCCTGTTCCTGTTGGAGGGAATAAAAAAAGGAAAAAGTCAGCAGTCACAGTAAAAATGCAGGCATTCTTGCTTGATGGCAATTTGGCCTCTTCAGTTAAGATCAGTGAGCAAAGTTATAGGAAAACCTACACTGCTTTTTTTCAGGCACAGCAGAATTGAAAGAAAGTTTACTAGTAAAGAATCCTTTGTTTATTCTCAGAAACTCTAAAACATGAGATAAAGTTCAACAGATGCATCTTTACTGTTCAAGACTCTACAGTCATCATTCCACAATGAGGTGAGGTGTGGATTCATGCAAAAAAGCCAGACGAGTTATACATCTCATCCCAAAGCTGCTTAAGTTCTAGCTTGCAACTCAGGAACAGCTGGTCTTTTATTTGTCAGTGTGGGAATTTTAGTTGCAGATGGAGACAGTATGTGAGTATCATAAAAAGACACTTAATTTGGTTTGACTCTGAACCCATAACACAATTACTCTGGACATATAAACAAAAAAGGATTCAGGTATTTAATAATAAATTATTTTAAACATTTAAATACTTAGAGATTCTTTAGTACTAAATATTCAAAATGTAATGAGACTTCATGACAAAGACTTGTCAAGAAATACTTTGTGACTTGGGAACAGTGAACCAAAGGATTTTTTCTAACATATTAGAAGTCTAAAGCACTCAATCCATATGAAAGAAAACAAAAACAAAAAAAAAAAAAAAACAAAAAAACCCAACAAAACCCAGACCCTTTAGGCAATCTACTGCCACCAAAAATAGTAAGATACCATCAAGACCAACTAGCAAAATCCAAAGACCTGTGTGACTAATGTTTTTTTCCACATTTTTTTCTGCAACAATCCCCAGTAATCTCAGAAATATCTAATCCAAGTATTACAAAATAAATTATAAACAAATATACCTGTTAAAAATGTCTTATTTTCACTGTTCTATTTCTACTATTTCTACTATTTCTATTTGAATAGTTCTTACTTTGTGCATGCCAACACTRCTGCACCCTTGGTAAGTCACAGCTTTATAGCTTACTTAGTTCTCCTACCTCTGAGAAAAAGTGAAACTAGTCTTAATTCGGAGAGAAAGGAAGAAAAAAAAGAGATGTTTTCCTTGCTGAAAATTGAAAGCTGTAGYGTTACAGCTGCCTTTTTTTCATTCACAAGATTACCTACCTGCAACAAGACCTCCCACTGAAGGTTTAAACCCTTTTTCCCTCCTGGCTGTGTTAGATTCCTTACTGAGAAGCTGTATCAGAAGAAATTACTTCCTAATTTATAACATTCCATCAAAATTCAAAGCTGCATTCTGGCCTCACCCACTTCTGCCTACTAAGAGTTATTTGCCTGAACTATTTAAACCAAATTCCTTTAGCTGAGACAATTGTGGCTGTGACACCTTTTCCATYTGGACACTGCTACCAAGCCAAAGGGAAATTTGCAGAAGTTTCCCTTGTGTATGTAGAACTCTTCCCTCCATAAGACATAAATAGTTTGCTTTGGATGAAACAYTAAATGTCTCAGGCATTAGCTGAATAACCCTCCCTTTTCAGCTTCACCTCAACACAACCATCCCACCTCTGATCACCTATTCTTAAGAACCATTACACCTGTGTCTGCCAGATCCACACCCACCAAAAGGGCAGATTTTCCAAATGGTGTTATGCCAACTTGTGCCTCCCCCCAGGCACCCCATTCTGCTCACTAGGAGCACCCACCCAACTTATGTTGCCTTGCTTGGTAGGTGTGCTTGGAAACACAAAGCAGTGAAGCTGAAGACAGACAACAACCAACCAACAACGTGCTAATCCACATGATTCCACAAGTTCAAGCATACTATGACTTGGTTAATTAATATTGTTCTTCTCTCTGAACACACACAAAAGCATTACCAAAGAGACTCACGGATCTTACAGAAGAGTGTCAAACACTCTCTGCTCTTTGACCCTGCAAAACGCCGCAGGGAGTTAGCAAGAACAGAATATATGAAAGTAGGAGTTTATCGWACATTGCTAAGAACTGCTATCCACATACCTAAATCAGGAGATTAGGTTCTGTGTCCTCAATCAATCGTAAGAGTTACAAATAACAGGAGGGGTGCCTAAAGATGGCCAGGGAATGGTACARATGTGTTGGAAAGATTTATGTGGTTTCATCCAAGCTTAGGGTAGAAAAGAAAGTTTCAAGATGAGAGGCAGCCTGCATTTTTTCAATCAGTAAATTTCCACCTCAGCCCTGAAATCCTGAGTCAGTTTAATCCTGCTATATAATTCCTTGCACTATTTCTAACAATGAAATATTTAAAACCCCCCAAACAATAAATAATGTCTTTCTCTGCCTTGTCACCAGAATGCCCARCTATCAAGACAGTTACTTCCTTGAAATGAAAGTCAGGCTACTTTTGCACAATGACTGCTAGACAGTGTGACACCTCTCACTTTTAGAATTAAGTATACCGTACATTTTTAAATAAATGTCCATTAAAAGCATTTTTACAGTTTTAAAGATTTGGTGATGAACCTGCCATTAAAAAAYATGGAACTAAACACAATGGCCTTGAAGGTCATGAGACAGAAGGGAGAGAAGAGAATAATTGCAATCCATGATTACAAAAGGAACAAGAGCAGTCTCAGAGAAGCAGTTGCCCTGAGCAGCCTGTAAGACTAAAAGCTTTAACTCATTCCTTGCTAATTTTAGCCTTCTGTTCTGAAACTCGTTATTCAAAGACTGAAATGATGTTGAGTCATTCCATCAGCTTCTTCAACTGCAACACAACTCAGACACCTCAAAGCACATTTATAAAGGAAACTCCAAGTGCCACATATATGCATCTACTGAAAGCACGTTTGATTGGCTTTGCCTTTCTATAACCTTCTAATTTTACAATAAATAATCACATTTTTACTCTGCTAGAGTAAACTTGATTTTTTTTCTAGGTTTGATTGATGCTTCCGTGAAACTGGGTCAATTTAGAATTTGATCTGTACTTTTAACCATTATCATGGCTAGCAAATCCTTAGGATACTTGCAATAAAGGGTAAATTTGGAACTCTAGAGATGAAGGTATATTTCCAGCCAGTGCAGCCAGTTTTACTGCTACCATTGCCAGTCTTTTCTTGCAAAAGGAAACCAGCACTCTCCTGATGAGGAAAAAGTAGGACAGGTACAGATCTTGATTCCAGGTACCACAAACTACTACATTTATTCCCATTCATACTTAGAGATAAAAAGGATAATTTTCCGTCATCTGGAAACCAATCACAGATGCACTCTAGTTTTGTCCACCTGAGAAACATCAGAAAGCTCCCAGAGTTCAACCATCTTAGTGAAAACGTTTAAGGTCAGTCCACTGATTTATTTAAGCATAGGCACCCTACTAATATTGCTACAATACAAATATTCTTCTTAGGTCCTGGTCCAAACAAATGACTATTAACAGTATGCTAACAATCCTGTAACAAGCTTTGCCTCAACCATCCACCCCAACCTCATCTCACCTAATCCCTGGTGCTGTATTTTCACCTGCATCAAGGACAATGTATAATCACTGATACACACACCTCTTTCCCCTGAGTTCCATATGCACATTTATCTATAACACAGGTATAAGCGGTTACTTCTGCTTCTTCAGAACAGCATTACCAGCTCAACATCATACAGTTATGTGTTACTTAAGCAAGCAAGCCACTGCCCTTTCAGTAGTTACAGTACCAGAAACTTTTAGTAGAAAAGAGCAGTAACACAGAAATTATGCACCATTTGAGAATCCTGAGTAGTGCAGCAAGCAATGTAGCAAAGAGTTGAACTACATGCCAAAATAAGTCTAACTCTGCTGCTCTGGAGATAACAAGAGCTTATAGAACCATGAACACAAAGTAATTTGCATCTGTTTTGTTCAATACACATGCATTAAAAAAATATGACAATGGAGGAAAGAACCAGCTGAATGTATTTTGGTAAATCAAAGACCATTTTCATTATGTAGCCAAAGTCATACATTCAAATTAAGTCCCAAGTTTCCCTTAAATCTATAAGCCATGAATTAAAGCCGTACTCCAGACCTACTTCAAATATTATAGCCAGTGCCTCCCACCCCTGTGTGTCAAGCACAACCACATTTCATTCCATACTCTAGAYAACTTATGTTCTGATCAGGATCACCAAATCCTGGCTTGAGAGGGTACACAGAGATGACTGGGTGCCCAGCATGAAGTATAACAGGAAAACTATAGAACCAGAAGACCCTATTTTCTTTCCATTGCAATATACCTCTGCCTCCCCCTAATTTCTCAACCAGAATGGAGCCTCTGACTCTCCTTAGTCTAATCTCTACAATACTCCACATTTTGCCTCTACAGACTCCTCTCCAATCCACTTCCAATTAATACTTACATGAAATATTTATTTTGGTTTTGGAAACAAATTTGAAGCTTCTGTATTGTATTAAGTTCACCACCATCACCAAAAATGAACAGAGTTAAGACTGCCTGCCAAGTCTGTAAAACCACAGTTTGGATTTATATTATTCAGATTCAGAAAAYGAAGTACAACTCCTTGAGTCATCTGGGTAAAATGAGAGTTTTCCAATGGAAAAAACCTTCTCAGCCACAAACGAATTGTGTCACTATTACTTTCCTCGAGGAGGGAAGTCATCCAGCATTTTGAACAATGTCATGGGCACAGAGAGCAAAGGCTTGAAATGAGACATACCAGTAAAGTCACATTTGAAGAAAATTCTTTTGGAAGAAGGGACAGATTTCAAGGCTACATATTCAAATTCTGGACTCTTGTTTCAAAACTTTAATTAAAWTCTCTACCCACTGCACTCAGGAAGCTTACAAGGTGAACAAATACAAATTATTTGGAATATTTGTCCTTTATCAAATGCTTYGATACCAGCTATAACAAATTGTTTCTTCACCTGATCAAGAACCTCTCTTTTTAATCAAGCTCAAATGTACCTAAAAACACCAGAAGATCCCAACAAAATCAGCACACATGTATCTAACACATCCCAGAAAATTCAAATGCCAGGYTTTCCAGGAGAAGAATGAAAAGATGACACTGAGATCACAAAAGCTGTCTATCACCTTCACATAATTTGGGCTGCATCTCCACCAGCCATAACCATTGTTCCATCTCACATCATTTTCAGTGTCATTAATTGCAAACCCATTAAGCGGATTTKACTTATGCATATAACTCCACTCCTTAGTTACTGCACTGCAGATTTCCCAGAGTATTTATCCTCAGCACTTACTCCCAGAAGAAAAGCTTGCTTCCTCATGTGCCAGTTCAMAAATTCCTTCACAGAAATGAAAACACGGATCCTTTACCTTCCACACTCTTCCTTGCCAGCCTTCCACAGACCTTTCTTTCTCCCTTAGAAAAGCCCAAGATTTAAAACACTAAGAAGACCTCTTCCCTATATTCCCAAAATGTACTGAAAGTATCTGAACATTCACATGTCTGAAAGCGTCGGCCATGAAAAAAACATTTATGACTGCATCAGAGCTCGCAATTAYATTGGGATATATTATTATATTACCGTTTAAACAATCATAAGGTGGAGCCTACATTCATGAAGTCAACATAAATACAAATTTATTACTGCATAGATGCAGTATATAATTCACACTCTTTACACAGGTGCAACTTATCAGCAGCAGTCTGCCAGTTCACGACAAAAAAAAAAGCCCCAACGAGCAGTCAGCACTTCTCTTCATGTCACTGGCAGATGCAGCTACACTAGTTAAGTCCAAAACTGCGTATTAAGCCCAAGAAGGTATGTCGTAGCACAAAGATAACAGCAGAAAAGAGAAAATTTCAAAAAAAGTTAAAAAAGAAAACCAACAAGATAAGAAAATGAGAAAAAGATTCAAAAAGAGCAAGTAACACCGATGAGAGGTTACAACAGAATGGGAAAAAAAAATTGTACTGATTGGCCAATACCGMGTGAAAGCAAGAAAAAGAAGCTTTTAAGATGAAAGCAGTATTACACAACAAAGTATCTTAATCACCACGTGGGATCAAAACCAAAGGTTCATTTTATCTAGCATCTCAYCTCCACTTTCACAGTGAATTAGGAATATGAGATGGGCCAGGCTGATCTCAAGCAARCAGCCAGCTAAGAAGAGTAATCACGTTTCCAATCCCCCAGCTGGTGCCACTGGGTATTCCAAGAGGAGAGACTTGTTTTTGAATTGATAAATCACATGTGTGATAGAGCAACAGCTCTTAATTGAGATTTTCAGCTCACTGTCCTAATAAGTTCACTTCCTTTAGAAACACATTATGGTTTTACTTCAAGAAAGTCCTTGGTCCTTTCCTTCCTAACAATCAAGAATGAGAGCCCAATAATTAATAAACTAATTGTAGCAAAACCATTCKAAGTACACACATCTACAAAATTTTTTACTTAGGTTGCCTGGTCTTCACATCTTCCTCTGAATACCCTCCAGTTTCTCAAAAATCAACAAAAGCAAACAGATCTTACTTCCAAGTTGTGAGGCTGTTTTCCCTTCTTTARGCATTTTATGTTGTATATAACCATAAAAATTCGGCAAGTCTTTTGTGTCATAGCCCAAACAGGGACTGTAGTCATAGGAATTCAGATGTTCTATCTCTGGCAAAAATCACAGAATCCTTCTGCAGGTCACACAGCAGCAGCACGCTGAGACAAGCCAACATCCTTCTCCAGGATTCAGTTTTCCTACCACAGTTGCAAGCATTTAAGGATTACCTGATGCTTACACCTTTCTCCCACCCTTCACAGACCTGCGCAGGAGACGCCGACGAAGCTATTACAACAAAGCCTGTACCAAAAGCTTTCTTCAAAGAGCTAGGACTGTATCTTCAAAAGCACCCGCAGGCATCTTCGGGATACCTGGTGTGTTTTCACACGGCCTGCAGAAAGCGGCCTACCTGTGACCGCTGTAGCCATTCTGCCAGACGGTAACAGGCAAAAAGGTACACTTAAAGGAAATCCAAGCCTCCCACCCCACTGTGTCACACGGCTGCCGGTCCCGATGGCTATGCCGCATTTCCTCCCTGACGGCCGGACCGTAACTTGGGAGACCAGAAGACGGTCCCGGCGTTTTCCCTAGTGTGGCTTGCAGGAATATAAAATCCCGGCTGCCTGTACCATTTTTACAGGGATTTCTGCCTCCCCACTCCTCACCGCATCACCGATGCGGGCGGGCATTAGACAAAGCGACCTCCCGGAAAGCATTCCCCCGACCCGCGGCGAGCTCACCCAGGTGGGACATGGAGACGGTGCTGTTGCCGAAGCGGGCCTCGTTGTAGATGACCACGGCGGCCGCCCGCTTCCGCGCCGCGTTGGTGACCTTGTCCTTGAAGGTGCAGCCGCCGCGGGCCACCAGGGCGATCCAGGGCGGCGGGTCGCCCTCGGGGGGCCCGCGGCCGCCGGGCGGCAGCGGCACGTCGTAGTCGGTGTCGGCGGCGCAGCCCTCCATGTGGCGGGGCGAGGCGCCGCGGGGAATGCCCACCAGGCCCTGGGCGCTCTCCTTGGGCGAGCTGTCCCCGTAGCGGCCGCTCTCCGTGTTGCCGCGCACCGTGCGGTTGCTGAGCGGCTCCACGTAGGCCGTGCTCACCCACGCCGTGTACCACTCCAGCGCCCGGGCGCCCGC